>NW_014541823.1:238192-247737 GCF_000741045.1 Vigna radiata var. radiata
GGATAACAAGCCGGTAATTAATAATAGGCTCTTTTCACCAAGGGATTGGGTTAAGGGTAGGCTAGAAAGTTTGCATGGCAATTGGATAAATAAGTGAAGTAAATAAGAAGAGTAGATATATGAGAGTGGGTAAGATGAAATTGTAAACCCCAACAAAACCATTCATCCATAGTTTTTCAAAGCCAAATTAATCAAATGCATTTGCATGTTTATTTTTGTTCTTTGCATACAGACACCAACTTAATTCTTTTCTCAAGTCTTACACGATTTGTTTACATGAAAAGTAAGGCCTAAGAGTCCTTTGGGAAGAACGATATTTGGTTTACCAATTATATTTCTTGATAACGATCTGATACACTTGCCAGTGACTTAACAAGTTTTTGGCACCGTTGCCGGGGACTCGTGGTTTAACTTATCTAGTAGTGTAAACTGATTAAGTTTGACTTGATTGTATATATCCTTTTATCTTTTTATCTTTTTGTTTTTTTTTTTATATAAAAAAAGTGCTACTAGGGTTTTTGTTTCTTGTGCATGCAGCAGGAGCTCAGACATACTAGGAGCAAGAAAAATATGCAACCTCTTCTTGAAGGCTTAAGCAAGGCAAGGGGGAGAAGGAGAGTCAGACGCCCATCTAGGGATTTGTTTCCTTCCCCTGACAGAGGAGATGGCTGAACGAACTCCTCCAAGACGCACTCTTGCAGACCAATCAAATGCAGTTGGCCCTTTCCATTTTAACAGCATAGCCATGCCTACAGATCAAACGACCAACATGGTGATGAATCCAGCACTTATACACCTGGTGCAAAACAAACAGTTTCATGGCCTGTCAAATGAGAATCCCTATGACCATTTGATAGCGTTTAGTGAAATATGCAACGCAGTGAAGATGGCAGGTGTATCAGATGATAGAGTGAGGCTTAGCTTGTTCCCGTTCTCATTGGAAGGCAATGCTAAGACATGGCTTAATTCCTTCACTGAAGGGACATTTACTACATGGGAGACTGTGGCTACAAAGTTTGTCAACAAATATTTTCCACAGTCTAAAATTACTCAGGGAAAACTGGAGATCTCATCATTTAAGCAAGGCATGGAAGAAACTCTAAGTCAAGCATGAGAGCGATTCAAAGGCCTACTTAGGAAAACACCAATTCACGGATTTGACAAGATAGCCATTGTTCTTGCTTACCTTGGTGGACTGAACATGCACTCTAAGATGATGTTGGACGCCTCAGCTAGATGTGATATCAAACAGAAGACTGAGGATGAAGCCTATGACTTGATAGAGAGTATGACAGCTAATGGACAAGAAGCGTATAGTGAAAGGGGCGCACCAACACAACAAAGAGGAGTCTTGCACTTACCTGCAAATGATGCAATGCTAGCTCAGAATCATCTTTTGACCCAAAAGCTAGATACATTGACAAAGATCCTTTCACAACTTCCAAAGGAGATTCGCAATTTCTCCCAAGCACAACAACTATGCAATCTTTGTGGTGGTGACCATATCAATGGTCAATGGAGATGCAGTAGGAAGCTATTTACATGGGGAACCAATACCAGTACAGGCAAGGGAATTTCAACCAAGGCAATTTTATTCAAGGTTGGAAGAATCATCCAAGTATTGGTCAACAATAGAATAACCCATCAGGGCAACCGGGAGGCTTCAGGAAGCAACAACCTTCAACTATGTGGCAGCAAGTTACACATCTAACAGAGTTTGTCAAAGATATGAGTGATAGATTTGATAAATTCTTGAAAGTCTATGAGTCCAATCGCACAAGTGACCAAGCTACTTTTAGATCATTAGAAATGCAAATTGGACAGCTGTCAAAAAGAGTAGAAACCACTGAAAAGAACTAGTTTAGGGCTAACACTGATGTTAACCCTAAATAAGAATGCAAAGTTGTGGTGGCAAGGAATAAAAGAAGGGTTGAAAGGGAAGTTGTAGAGATTGGAAACAGTAACGAAGAGGAGGAAAGAGAGGTCATTGAGATTAACAGCAACCGTGAAGGGGAAGAAGAAGAGGAAGCAATAGTTGGTCATAATGAGCAGAAAAGAGAAATTTATAATCAAATGACTATAGTACCTTCAATTATTAAACAGATTCCTGCAAGGATGAAGTTCTGTCTTGGAGATATGATAGATTTAGATGAAGATGATGATGAGCAAGAATTCGAGATTCAACCTCCGAAGAATTATCCGCCTAAAGCAAAAGATCTAGGTTGCTTGAATTTGGTATGTATGATTAATGATGTTGATGTAGGAGAAGCAATGTTAGATTTAGCATTAACATGACACCCATCCATTTTTTTAAGAAAATTGAAGGGTTAATGTTTAGGGTAACATCCAAGATGTTTATCAGTGTCCATGTGCAAGAATCATGATGAGAGACAAAGAGAATGTGCTCTTATATACTGGCTCTAAAGAGAAGAATGTTATAATTAAAAAGAGAGCCAAACATAAAAAGTTATGAAGGGAAGCTGTGTCAGATGAAGAGGACAATACATCAGGTACCAATTCTAACAGTTGTAATGTTTTGCAGGTACCTAAAGATGAAGAGGTTGACAAAGGAGGAACTATCCACTTCGAATATACACCACTTCCAATAGGAGCACAAGTGAGATTTAAGAATAGGAAGTGACTTGTTATCAAGGTCCGGGAAGATGGCAAGCTGGAAATCAAAAAACCATTCACAAGAGCCATAAAGAAAGTGGATAGAAGGCAATTGAAGAGTTGGGTTGATGAAGATCCCAACCAGGATGGAACAACTTGATTATATTTAATCCTATCTTGTATAAACATTTGTAGTTTTAGGTTTATTTGATTTTGACATGTAATTTATTGAAATTTTGAACACTTTTTGGGTAGCATCTACTGAGGGATGCTAAACTCTTATGTATCCACTGAAGGATACAAGGTAAGTACACCCACTTAAGGGTGTTGGAAGGATAAGCACTGACTGATGAGTGCTAAGCAGGTTTGGGTCAGACTCGTGATGTTAAACAAACGCTACCTGGGAGACAACCTAGTTGATTGTTTTGTTTTTAAATCCCATGTTAAGTGCATTGTATGTTTAATTGTTGCATCTGAGAGGGGAAAGGCATATACTTGAAAAATTGAAGGTTGAAATTGAGTGTTATAAGGTAAGATTACTCAAAAGAAAACAAAAGAAGAAGAAGTGAAATTTTCCGCAGATCGCTGAGCGGTCCATTTTACCGTTGAGCGGTTGCGACGCGATATGTCTCAGGTTTTCTTAAAAGCTGGGTGCTTTTTGAAGTTCTTCACTTTGAAACCCTTCTTTGCATTTCGTCTGAGCGGTCTCCCGAAGCCTTAACACTCTCCTTTCACTTTCAAGAGCTTTTTAGAGAGTTTTCCTCACTTTCTCATCACCCACTCACCAAAAATTTAATTTTCTACCATTATTGAGCCAAAGTTTGGGTTTTTGGTTGAGGGACTTGCATTGGAGTGGACATTCATCATCAATTGAACAATTTTTCTGCAAGCATTCAAAGTCTCCACTCAAGTAAGTATGCAAATTCATGTTTAGGGTTTCTATTTTGAGATTTGTTGATGAACATGCTTAGGAACATGATAAATTAAGGCTTTTGATTTCTATGCATGAATTGATGAAATAAGAACTGTTTGAACCGATTGAATTGCATGATTTTGGTCTGGATTGATGAAATTAGCAAAAGAGTGGAGATTAGGACCATTTAGGAAAAGATTTTGAAAAACCCTAGCTGCCACCGCCGAGCGGTATGTTTTGGCGTTGAGCGGTGGTGCGGCTTGAGGCCAACTGCCTAGGTGGTCTTCATGGACGCTGAGCGGTCTTCATGGACTCTGAGCGGTATGTAGCAGATTTACCTAAATGTTGAAGTTTTTGGATGTTTGTATATTAAGGGGCCTTGCTTTCCTCAAGAATTGGAGTGATCTGAGTATAAAATTGATGATATACTAACCTCTAATGATGTTTCTGTGAATATTGTTGGATCTATTTGATTTAATGTAGGAATGTCTACCTCAAGAAGAGTCAAAACAATGGGCAACAAAAGGAAGGAACGAGAGAGACCTAAGAGATTCTATTCTTCTAGGTTCCTCTCAAGGAAACATGAAGAACATTATGCTACAATCCAGGAGAGGCATTTGCTGATGGAGAGGAAGGCCATGTACATTCCTGACTTAGCTCCAGAGTTTGGTTTGGAGATTAAGAGGCGGGGATTGGAGAGACTGACGACATATCCAGCACCATCCAGTATTGAGTTGGTGAAGGAGTTTTATGCTAATGCCTTCCCTAGAGGAGGAGTATTCGCAGGGAGATACATGAGCTATGTGTGTGGACATTTGATCAGCTATGATCCTGATACCATTAACGCCTTCCTAGGGACTGAGTGGCCAGGAGAGGAGTGCAGGTATGCTGCTATACTAGGGGAGGCCAGGGATTATGAAGATATTGAGCGAGTGATTTGCATCCCTGGGAGGCATTTTCGGAGAAACCCTAGTGAAGCACCAGTTAACATCCTTAGGGCAGATTTGACTCCCCTAGCCAAGTACTGGATGACATTTACACATGCCAACATCCAACCATGTTCTCATGTTTCTGACATCACATTGCATTGGATCCTGGTCATTTATTGTATGCTGAGGTAGATGGACGTGAACGTTGGTAAGATTATTACCAGCGAAATTCTGAGCTGCGCCAACACTGTGAGCAGTAGGACACCATTGGGACATCCGTCCCTAATTACATACTTGTGCCAGCAGGCAGGAGTGGACACTGCATTCCACCCTTTGAGAGGCCGAGGGGAGCTATTAATGCCTCTTATTTTCGTTAGTAGTGTGGAGGTGATGAGCCAGTCCGAGCAGTTCCTAGGAGACGTCCTAGGAGGGCAGCACAGTAGGAGGATGAGCCTGTAGATGCACTGACATAGCAGCCTGAGCCTTTTCAGATGAGAGACATGTACATGTCTATGATGGAGGCGAGGATGGAGTCTCTTTGTAGAGGGCATGTGGCCACTGCCAAGGTGATTGTAGGACTATATGATCAGCCACCAATGCTGAGGTGGACTATGGACGAGTTTCGTAGTGTGATGGCTTGGCCTCAAGGGCAAGCATAGGGTAGTGTGTCTAGAGCAGTTGGAACCTCAGGTGGACAGGATGATAACCAGGAGGATGAAGACTTTGAGGATGCCCAGGAGGAGATGAGTATGATTCAGATGAGGATCTGCGCTGAGGGCATCTACTGATGGATGCCAGCATTTGGACATGGATTTTTCTTTTTCTTTTTCTTTGTACTTTGAATTAGTAGTATAGGTTAAGTTTATGTTTGTGTCTATGCTTGGCTTGTACATTGATTCGGATAATGGTTCAATTTTATTGCATGATGAGTTATTTACTACTGATGATTGATTATGGATGATGATTGAGAATGTGTGAATGCTGATATCCAGGTTGATGATTCACTAACCATATGAACAGATAAGTAAGTGATTCATGATTGTGATTTTGATGCGAAGTAGGATTCATGAATGAGAAGTGAGAAAGCATGATTGTGTGAGGTATTGAGCTTCAGAGTTTTATTATTGTGTGCACTGTTTACAGGAATTATATTGACTTAATCTTGATAATTGATTGAATTGCATATGTATGTGATATGATCAAGGCCATGCTTGGAAAGCCCTTACTTAGCCAAATTTTCACCCAAAGAATTTTAAATGATATACCCTTTTTGAACCTTGGCCTTAAACTGTATGAAAACCCATGTTTGAATTGATTTACCTTGAGTTAGGGTTGAGAATAAATGTATGTGTTAAAAAGGTTCAAGTTTGAGGTTGTATGGGGAAAGAGAAAGGCAAAAGAAAAACATTGAGTTCAAAAGATGAAAAAGAAAAATGCATGAGAAAGAAAAGAAAAGAAGAAAAGACAAAAAGCATGTAAAGTGAACTCAATGTAAAAGGAAAAAGGGAAAAAGTTGGGAATGAGTGAGATTGGTTAAAAAGAGAGNGTGCTTGAACTTTGAATGATGATTTAAACTCTCTTAACTCAAAGATTTTGTAATCCAGAAAAACCAATTTTTCTTGATAGCCCACCACAATACAAGCCTTGGAAATAGTCCTTGTGGTGACATGTGCATGTGAAGATTTTGATTATTTTAGATGAATGACAATATTGTTTTATGTGATATGTGAACAGTAGAGAGTAGAGTGACCTCCTAAACACTTGAGAGATTGAGTCAAACACTTGCTTAGTTGATTGATCATTCATGAATAAAACATCTGTTGAAAAAAAAGATTGATTATGTGAACTGAATTGGATTGGAAGCATGCATGCATCTTTATAGGATTCTACTGAAATCTGAATTGTATAATAACTTGTCATGAGAAAAAGGAATTTTGAAAAGTATGAATAATTTGATGAAGAAGTGGAAAGCCAAGTTTTGTCTTGTTTGCTTGAGGACAAGCAAAGTTTTAAGTTTGGGGTTTTGATAACGGTCGTCTAAAAACCGTTATTTTCATACTTAAATTTAATATTAAAACACACCCTTTATGGCTTAGAATGAGCTTTAAATCAAGTAAAACACTTAGTTGGGTCTTGTGAGAGTCAAAAGTTGGTTCTAGAGATATTATTCTTATTTTTACATTGTTTTGCAGTGTTTTAAGGTGAAATGAAAATGGAAGAGAAGTAAGGTGGACTTAGACCCATGAAAAAAGGAGAAAAATGATGAAAAGAAGGGTCAAGTGAGCTGCTGAGTGCCAGAATGGTCCGCTGCGCGCTCAGAGTGATTAGAGGGAAACCGTTTAGTGGCAAAACTAACCGCTCAACGGTCAAAGCGGCAAGAGGGAAACCGCTGAGCGGTGAACTTAGGCGCCTGGGCGGTTGTCTGTTTTTATTAGCTAGATTCTGTAATCTTTCTGTTATGTTTTTGGCCCCAGTGCGAATCAAAAGGGGATTCTTTTGGTAGAGAGAAAAGTCCAGAGCTATTCCACACACCTTGGAGGAGGTTCTTTGGATGCTTAGGCTCCAATCTACCAAGTTTAGGGTTATTTCTGCCATTCTTTCATCATATTTCATCTAGTTTCACCATGATTATGGTGAACTAAACCCTTTGTTGTTGGGGAACAATGTAATCTTTTGAAACTCTCATATATTCAAATTCTTATTTATTTCATATGCTTGTCATATACTTGTTTATCAATTGTTGGGTTCTCTTGCTTAATGCTTTTATTGTTGAACTCATTCATTAAAAGTTGTTTGTCTTTATAGATATGGGGACATACAGTAAGGTCATGAACTGGTGAGAAATTCCTTGACTATGCTAATACCGCCTTGGGATAGGGGTAGGACGATCAATTATGTTTTGCTTCCGTTCACATTGCATTATTGGTTACTAGGGGAGGCTAGGGATAACAAGCCGGTAATTAATAATAGGCTCTTTTCACCAAGGAATTGGGTTAAGGGTAGGCTAGAAAGTTTGCATGGCAATTGGATAAATAAGTGAAGTAAATAAGAAAAGTAGATATATGAGAGTGGATAAGATAAAATTGTAAACCCCAACAACACCATTCATCCATAGTTTTTCAAAGCCAATTGAATCAACTGCATTTGAATGTTTATTTTTGTTCTTTGCATACAAACACCAACTTAATTCTTTTCTCAAGTCTTACACGATTTGTTTACATGAAAAGTAAGGCCTAAGAGTCCTTTGGGTAGAACGATATTGGGTTTACCAGTTATATTACTTGATAACGATCTGGTACACTTGCTAGTGGTTTAACACGCTGCAATTGAAATTTTCATTCCTTGTGATTCAAGAAACTTTGTAAAGGTTTATACTTTGTGAAAAAGATTTTAAAAAGACTCTGATTTTGAAACCTCACCAATTCACCCCCCCTCTTGGTGTTGAAACGAAGCCTACTTGTTTTCCAACAATTGGCACTAGAGTTGGTTTTCATAAGATATTTGAAAAACTAGTCGACTTCTGTTTTCCCTGAATCAACTATATACCTGGGGATGACTTACAATTTTCAATCTTTTGGTGAAGGTGAATCTACAAACAGATCACCTTTGTTTGCTAGTGAAAATTATCCTTTTTGGAAAATTAGAATGCAAATTTTTCTTGAATCCATGGATAGAGGTATTTGGGATGCAACCTTGAATGGTCCTTTTGAACCTACTCTTACTGTTGATGGAAAAAATGTTTTGAAAAATTTTTCTGAGTGGTCTCAAGAAGAGAATAGGAAAGCACAATATGATGTGAAAGCTAGAAATATCATTGCCTTTGCACTAACTGTTGATGAATTTTTCAGGATATCTCAATGCAAATCTGCCAAGGAGATGTGGGATGTCTTGGAAGTCACACATGAAGGCACTCATGAATTCAAGAGAGCAAGGAAGAATTCTTTGATTAAGGAGTATGAACTTTTTAGGATGAAAGCTGGTGAAACAATCTATGAACTCCAGAAAAGGTTCACACATATTGTAAATCACCTTATGGCTCTTGGCAAAGTGTTTGATAAGGAAGAGATCAACATCAAGATTTTAAAATGTCTTAACAGAAGCTGGCAACCCAAAGTCACTGCAATCTCTGAGTCCAAAGATCTTACAAGCATGAATATGGCTACCTTATTCGACAAGTTAAGAGAACATGAGTTAGAACTTGGTAGGATGAAGGACGAAGAGGACATTAAAGAGAAGAAGTCCATTGATTTGAAAGCAACAAGCAAGAAAGCCTCAAAGTCAGAGGAAGAATCAGACATAGAGATGGATGACAAAGAATTGATGACCATGGTGGTAAGAAAATTTAGTCGACTTATGAAAAATAATAGTCAACTTACTAACCATGTAGGTCACAGCAAAGCCGAGAAAGCTTTTAGGTCTAGTACTGCACAATGCTATGAGTGTGGAAAAGAATGACACATCAAACCAGATTGTCCAAACCTGAAGCTGAAGCAAAAAGCCAACAAAAGATTTCCTCAAGAGAAAAGCAAGAAGCAAAAAAGAGCTTACATTGCTTGGGACAACAGTGATTTGGATTCCTCAAGTGATGAAGATCATGATCAAGAAGAGGAGTCTAACATGTGTTACATGGCTAAAGCATCATTGTCTGACTATGACAGTGACACAAAGTTTGTACAAGAACCTATTGAAGTCAAGTATGACCTACTGCTGGATGTTTTCAAGGAAGTTCATGCTGAAGCTATGCGACTCCAGTATAACGTTAATCGACTTAACTCTGATAGGAAGGATTATGAATATAGAATCAATAATCTTGTCACTGATAATGAAAAGTTACAGAATTAGATGAAGCCTTAATGTCTGCTAAAGAGATTAAAATTGAGACTGTTATAGTAGAAAAAACATGTGACAAATGTCCTACTCATGAAAAGCAAATAGATTACTTTTAACAAATTGGCAATTGTACCAAATCGTACAAGTAATATAAATGGTAAGACCAACTATCGTTTTTTCCAAGAGACTCGAAAGGCTTTCTCGTTCACGTGAATTAAAATAATAAGACTTGAAAATAAAAATTAATAAATTGGATTTGA
>NW_014541823.1:247892-266311 GCF_000741045.1 Vigna radiata var. radiata
TGGGGGTTTACAATTTCATCTATTCCGCTCTCTCTTACCTACTTCTCTAGAATATTAGTTTGATTAATTAATTGTTATGCGACTTTCTTAGCCTACCCTTAACCCGATCCCTTGGCGAAAAGAGCCTAATATTAACTACTGGCTTGCTATCCCTAGCCTCCCCTAGCAATTAATACCGCATTATAAACAGAAATTAACGCAATTGATCGTCCTACCCCTATCCCTAGGTGGTATTGCAAAATCTAGAAATTACTCACCAGTTCATGTCATTACTGTACGCCTCCATATCAATAAAGACAAACATCAGTTACCGAATGAGTTAAACGATAAAGGCCTTAAGCACAGATGAGAACCCAACAATTATCAATCAAAACATATGGAGACCATATAAATAATCAAGAGTTTCAATAAAAGAGAGTATCAAAAGATTACATTGTTGGGTTGTCTTGCTTAATGCTTTTATTGTTTAACTCATTCATTAAAAGTTGTTTGTCTTTGTCGATATGGGGACATACAGTAAGGTCATGAACTGGTGAGAAATTCCTTGACTATGCTAATACCGCCTAGGGATAGGGGTAGGACGATCAATTGCGCTAACTTCTGTTTATAATGCGGTTTTAATTGCTAGGGGATGCTAGGGATAGCAAGCCAGTAGTTAATATTAGGCCCTTTTCGCCGAGGGATCGGGTTAAGGGGAGGCTAAGAAAGTCGCATAACAATTAATTAATCAAACTAATATTCAAGAGGAGTAGATAAGAAAGGGAGGATTAGATGAAATTGTAAACCCCCAACAACATCCATTCATCCATTGCTTTCTTTTGTCAATTGAATCAGCTTTATTTTGCATGTTAATATTTTTGTTCTCAAATCCAATTTATTAATTTTTATTTTCAAGTCCTATTATTTTAATTCACAGGAACAAGAAAGCCATTCGAGTCTTTTGGGAAAAACGATACTTGGTCTTACCATTTATATTACTTGTACGATTTGGTACACTTGCCAATTTGTCAACAACTACGGAAGCCTCTAATTCAGATTTAGGGTTATCAGATGAATTTGTCCATATAGTTGTGAGTTCTTGATTTTATAGGTTGAGTCTTTCCTTCTATTTTTTTTTATAATGGCTTAAAATTGCCATTATGTTTTGTTCTTGTTCGCGTCTACACATTGTAACATCTTTTGAACAACAAATGAAATTAGTATTTTGATTCAAATTCATTTGCTTTAAATTGATTGATTGAATATGTTCTGATTGAATGTTGAATCGACTTTATGATCGTTGAAGTTGACTATGCAATGTTCTCACTATTGCATTAACTGTTTTGCATACTCACTTCTTATATGTTGAATTTCTTGCATTACCTATAATACTAAAATACTTGGTCTTCAAAATACTTTGAAAGGAAACATTGCTTGGAAACCAACAATTGGAATCATATCTGTCTTAGAAGCAATGAAATCGACTTTATTACCTGATCAATCAAATTACCACATACAAGGGGTTATAAATTCCATTTATTGGGATTTGCTTATTAAGTTGCTTGACCATTTTTACATCATTTTTCTTCAATATAATCTCATTGTTTGACAATTATTATATTGTGAGATTGTTGGTAGTTGTATCTTTGTTTGATTGAATTGTGCAATCATACCACTCGTACAATCTTGATCCAACTGATTACATGCTCTTATATCTGTGTGACTGCATTGTGCATCTAAATCTGATTTTGTTGTATGCATAATGACAGGGGGAGCATTATTTGATTGCATAGATTTTTCACATGCCTTCATTCTAGGGGGAGCTTATCTATCTCATGTGAATATCTATGATAGGGGGAGCATCGCTGCATGTTTAAACTACTTATCTTTACCAATGCATCTATTTTTTTTCTGATATCAGGATATCCATATTTGAAAGCAAACCTTTTTTGCTAATGCACAAAGGGGGAGAAATACTATGTAAGATTGATTTATCTGCTTATATTTCTAGATACGTGATTGATTGCTTGATACTATTGCATTCAGAGTATTTGAGCTGAAATATGTTTGATATATCTTTTGCTTCATTTGATATATTGGTTGTTGAGATTGTTGGCAACACAAACTCTATATCAAACTGGTTTTTGATGATGACAACACATTGCTTAATAACAATACATATGTTCCAGTAATACATGTTCAGTTGATATATTATACTGTGTTGAACATTGTCTCTATTGAACATGTTTTGTTAGTTTACATCGATGTTCCTATGATTGACTGTGTGTTATATATTTGGAACATGCCTCTGTTGAAATGTGTGTTAAAATGTTTTTGATTACTGTTACACATTTCCAAAGAAAAGCTCACAAGTACTTTTATAAACTTATATTTGTTGTAACAAAGGTTCAGTTCAGTCGACTACACTAGTAATGGAGTTGATTAAGCTAAAATCTTTGTACAGATTTTGTACACGTGTACTAGATGAGATTTTGAGATGAAAAGAATTTCAAAGTGTTTTTTCATGAGTTAGTCGATAGTGTGGATCACTTACTCGAATGTATCACTGTTGTATTTGAAATTCTGTTTTGCCTACTTGCTCCAACGACTATATTTTCAGAAGTTAGTTAAGATTAACTAACTGGGTCAACTGTCATAAATGTTTGCTAATTTTGTTGACTGAGGAGCCTGTGTGTTGACTATTTGTTATAACTGATTTAGTACAGTCGACTCTATTAGTAGGTCATTCAATTGAGGCTGACAGGAAAACTATAAATAGAAACAGAACACGATTTGTTCTGAGACTTTTGTAATCTAACATTTTCATTGTCCTATTTCAGAGAAAGCTCTAAATTTCAGACACTCCAAGAATTCTCCAAGAAGACGGTGATGATCTTTCTTGAGAGAGATTCAGATTGAGGAGTCAATTACGCTTATTGTTTGATCAACATCTGCACAAAGAAGGTGCTTCTGGTTTGATCTTGAAGGCTTGACATCCTGTGAAGACTGCTGCATTTGACTGAAGGCTTGGTAGCCTGTGAAGTGTGCTGTGATAGGCTTGGCAACCTGTGAAGCGTGTTGTGATAGGCTTGGCATCCTTTGAAGAGTGTTGGTGACATGTTGAGGATTGTTCAACGTGGGTGCAGATTGCAAGAGAGGGGATTCTTGCTGCAATTCTGGTTTGTGTGCAACTGAATTTGGTTTTGGGTTAGAGAGGAGATTTATATTTTTGCGTAGGGCTTCTATAAATTCCTTGTTGTAAAAACCGCAACCATTATAGTGCATTTGCTTCCAAGGTTGGAAGGACACTGGATGTAGGCATTGTTGGCCGAACCAGTATAAAAATCAAAGTTGGATTTTTCCATCCCTGCACTCTTTTAATTTAGTCGATTATATCTATCTAGCAGTCAACTACGTTTTTTCAGCTGCATTACATTTTTCAATAACTTGCATTTCAAGAGAAGATCAAAAGCTTTGAACTTTCATACCAAGATTGCAAAAAGATTTTAAATTTGGACCAACACCAATTCACCCCCCCTCTTGGTGTAAAACGAAGCCAACCTGTTTCCTAACAATTGGCACCAGAGCTGGTTTTCATAAGATATTTGAAAATTTAGTCGACTCTGTTTTTATTCTATTCGAATGTAAAACTTGGGGATGGCTTAAAATTTTCAAACTTTTGGTGAAGGTGCTTCAACAAACAGAGCACCTTTGTTTGCTGGTGAAAATTACCCTTTTTGTAAAATTCGCATGTAAATCTTCCTTGAATCGCAAGATAGAGGAATCTTGGATGCTACTCTTAATGGTCCATTTGTACCTACAAAAATTGTTGATAGTAAAACTTTTTTGAAACCTTTTACTGAGTGGACTATAGATGAGAATAGGAAAGCTCAGTATGATGTTAAAGCTAGAAATATTATTGTCTCAACGCTAACTAATGATGAATTTTTCAGGATATCCCAGTGCATGTCTTCCAAGGAGATGTGGGATGTTCTTGAGGTAACACATGAATGTACAAATGAAGTCAAGAGAGCCAGGAAGAATTCATTGATTCAAGAATATGAGTTGTTCAGAATGAAAGCTGGTGAGAACATCTATGATGTCCAGAAACGGTTCACTCATGTTGTAAACCACCTGATGGCTCTTGGCAAAGCCTTTGACAAAGAAGAGATCAACATCAAGATATTGAACAGTCTGAACAAGAACTGGCAACCAAAAGTCACTGCAATCTCTGAATCCAAAGATCTTACGACTATGAACATGGCTACCTTGTTCGACAAGCTACGTGAACATGAGTTAGAACTCGATAGACTTAAGAATGAAGAGGAGATAGAAGAAAAGAAGTCCATTGCTCTGAAAGCTTCAAGCAAGAACATCACTGAAACTGAGATGGACGACAAAGAATTGATGACCTTGATGGTAAGAAAATTTAGTCGACTTATGCAAAATGATAGTCAACTGTCTAACCATGCAGGTCAAAGCAAGAACAAAAGCTTCAGCACAAACACTGTCCAGTGCTATGAATGTGGAAAAGAAGGCCACATCAAACCTGAATGTCCCGAGTTACAGCCGAAGCATAAAGGGAAGGAAAGATTTCCTCAAAGCAGAAACATGAAGAAGAAAATAGCCTACATTGCTTGGGAGAATTCTGAATCTGAAAGCTCAAGTGATGAAGATTCTGATCAAGATGAGGAATCAAACTTATGCTATATGACAGGTGTGTCATGGGATGATTATGACAATGATGCAAACATATCAAATGAGCCTGTAGAAGTCAAATATGATCTGCTGCAAGATTCTTTCAAAGAATTACATGTTGAAGCAATGCGACTGCAGTATAAGGTAAATCGACTGAGCTCTGAGAGAAGAGATTTTGAAAATCGAATCAATAACCTTGTTACTGATAATGAAAGATTAGAAAATGAATTGGAAATAACTTTATCTTCTGCTAAGAGTGTTGAAATTAAAATTGTTACTCAGGAAAAAGATTGTGAAAATTGTCCTAAACATGTTGAAAAGATTAATTACTTGACTAGCAAGCTAGCTAGGTTTGCTCAAGCTAGTGACAATCTTGATACTGTATTAAATTCCTCTAGCAGAAACAATAATAGGCAGGGAATTGGTTTTAAAGCTAACTGATGAGTCGATATTTTATTGATTTCACTTAGTTTATTGTGCTAGAATTAATCAGGGTAGTGTGCTTAATTGTCCGGTAGTTTCCCGTTTTCACTAATAGTGCTTAATTTGATTGGAAATTCTAATTTTAATTAATTTGAATATTCTGAGCTAATTAATTGCATTTTTAATTGTAGGGAAGATTTTGGAGATACAATTTGGAGCATTGGGAAAGAGACAAAATAAATTCAAGACTCTCAAATTAGACATTTTAAATTTTAGTTATATTGTAATTTAATTGTTTAAACTTTCTGGACAAACTTTTGCACAATGGGCCATTGTTGGCAAATTTATGATAGGCCCAATAGTAGAGAACACATGGCCTAGGGTTTCTTTTTCTTTTAGGGTGGACCCCACCCCTATTTTTAAGACACATGGTCCTAGGATTTTGAGAGAGTAGTCGTCATTTTGGAGGACACTGGTCTGCAACGTTTTTCTGAGAATTGGAAGCAATGTAGCTCACGGGTTTTAGCATAGGATGAAAAAAATGTTCACTTTCTTTTCCTAATTTTTAGTGTGTGAAAGGGCTCTCCCTCTCGGCATTTAGGAGTTGCAGCAACATGATTTATGTTAATTTTTTTGATTTCATTTCTCTGGAACATTGCTTTTAGCTTGTCATTGAATGCAAAAAGATTGGAGCTTGTGGTGCAACAAATGTCACAGTTGCTAAAATGAAAGTAGCTTTACTTTGCTTTTGTTTTTATAAAATGAAGAGTAGATTAGGTGGAATGATGGGACGGTTGGCAGCCATTGGGTGAAGCATTGCATTTCTTTTTTTTTTTCAATTGAAGAATGAAGAGTTGAATAGATAGATTAGATAGAATTAGGTGTAGGGTACGGTGGTTGCTGGGGTTATTTTTTTGAGCCATTTATTTCTTCTCTCAAAATGTGCACACGGTGCATTCATTATTTTATATTCCTTGCATTCACTTTCTTTGTTTGAAAGAGGTGGCTCACGGTTCATGATGGAAGGAATTAGGTGTTGATTTAATTGGTTTGAAGGTGGGCTCCACGGTGCATTTACTTTGGATGCAAAAGTAGAGAGAAATGCAATGCTACAACAATTTTTCTCACGGAGATTCTCATTGATTGAAAGCATTTGATTATGCCCTTGGTCACGTTGCTGGAAGAAGAAATATTTCCCATTTTTATTTTTCTTCAAATGAAACCATAGAACTTATCATGTCATGGCTGAAGTGAAAGGTTTTATTTTGTTTTTCATTTGGAGAAATGAAAGCAAGTAGGTCACAATCTTTAACATGGGGAATCAATTGCAACTTCTTTTAATAGGTGCATGTGTCATGTTAATTACTAGAAGAAAATTAAGCTTGTTTATTTCTTTTGCTTTTAAATATTTTGCGTTTTCTTTTGAGTTGCTTTTCATCTTCCTAATTTAGTGTTGCATTTTAATAGTTTTAGTTATGTTTGGACATTTATCTATTGCATTGTTCAAGTTTATTGTTTCGTTCACCATGATATTTGTTCTGTTTGATTGTGATAATTTAATTGTAATGATAGCTTAGGTTAGTCGGGTTGGTCATTAGCGATAATATAATGTTTCCTTGAGATTTCTGGACTATAATTGTGTTTGCCACTCTGACTTGGTTAATATGAAACTTGTATTTGCACTTGCAATTGGGTATACACTTAGTTGCCTAGTTGGTGTTGAGTTTTCTCTTAGTTGATGAAACTGCATGGTGTAAATTGGGTTTGATGTTAACATTGCGTTCTCTTAGTTCACTTTTATGAAAACATAATTAGCCTACACGTAGTTGGTTAACTTTGTTGGATTAGAGGTTTGAGTCGGCCTTATTTTGTTGATCTATGATAGGAAGCATTGTAATTAAGTTAATGACCAACCGTTTTTAGTCTGTCTTTGAAACCGTTTTTACATCTGTGTTTGCAATTCTGTCTGCATCTGTGTTTTAATTTTGTTCATCTGCATTTACAAACCTTTCACAACCCCCCCCACTACGTGTTTGACCTAATTCTCGAACCACATTTGGTCCTTGAGAGACGATCTAGTTGTCACTTCCCAGTCTATACTGCATTCTTTTATGCTCATTAAATTTTGCATGGGGTATGACACCCATCACTAACTCTAACAGAACCAATGCTAGAAGGCTAAATGACTTAAGAAAACCTACAAGAAATGCATGTTATTATTGCAAATGTGTTGGTCATACTGTTAGAAATTGTTACTATAGAAATGTTGTTGTTCCTCAAGGATTATGTGTATGGATACCAAAGGAACATGTGACAAGAACTGACAATCAAGGACCCAAAATTAAATGGGTACTAGCAACCAAAACTTAACCGTTTTGCAGGTTATGCAACTGATACAGAACTATCTCAAGGATGAATCAACTATGGAAAATTACAAAAAACCTTGAGGGTCTACAACTGGTAAATCTGTATCTGACTTTTGCATCGTGAATATGTTAATTGTTTGTTGCTGTATGATTGTTTGTTTTGAGTGCTAAATTGATTTATTGGTTGAATTTGTTTGAAAAAGATTTTCACGAGTCACAATCGACTCCAATATTAATTCAATCAACTGGGTAATCTGATTAGAAAGAGTATTAGTCTGATCTAGGATTTTTCAAGATTAATTAAAAATAACATTTATTGGAAAACAACAACACATTCATACAAGCTTCCTCACATTGCTCACGATATCTTCCATATGTAGTGTTGATAAGCAAAATATTGGTAATCCAAGATGTAAATGTCTCAGATGAGCGCAAGGGCATGTGGGGGCTAGCAAACACATTTGATCTTGACTCAACTGTCTCATTGGGAATTGTGAAAACAATTAATGGTTGGAATTTTATGGGTGAAGAAATGGAGTATAGCACTGGAAGTAATTCAGCAAACGTGTGAATTATATGATGAAATGGAAAAACAATTTCAACATGTGTCTAGCTAATCTTTCTAATCTCAATCAAAAGAAATATCAGAATAGTGTTCTGTTTTGACAAAATTGTTTTGTGTCCTAAACTAGTTCATTTTATATTGTAGAATGGCATATAACGCTACTTTTTGAGTGACCTAGTGTGCTTCATTTTGTCTTTCCTTGATTGCTATCACCATTTGTAATATTCATTATTCAAGGAAATTAAAATTAGCGGTTTGAATTAATCCAAATTGTTTGCTAATCTGTTTGAATATTTGTTTTACTGGTTAATTAATTCGACTGTGTTATGGATGAAGTCAACTGTGTTATAACTGTCATGCATCTTTATACATTGACTTCAGTTATGATGAAATATTATTCTTGCATAACCACTATACTTGATC
The DNA here is from genome assembly GCF_000741045.1 of Vigna radiata var. radiata. Classification (NCBI taxonomy): domain Eukaryota; kingdom Viridiplantae; phylum Streptophyta; class Magnoliopsida; order Fabales; family Fabaceae; genus Vigna; species Vigna radiata. Next base: position 256,347 of record NW_014541823.1, read on the forward strand.
TGGAAAAGGTTTTTGAAAGGTTTTGCAGGAAGGACATTTACAATTGGAATTCAACATTTGAGAAAACAATGTATTCGACTGATGATTTAATGCATTCGACTGCATCTACACTGGGTTAAAAAATTCCAAGACTGTAATTTGTTCTTATCCTTACTGAATGCTTAATTCATTTATAATTTGATATTATCTCTGTTCATTACCTGATTTCATATCTTAATTGAGATAATATTGTGAGATTGTTGATATTTGTGTCATTTCATATATGTATGTGCTTGAATTGTGTACCAATGATACAAATTTGTGCTTAAACTGGAAATTGGTTTGTGATATTCTGCATTATGCATCAAACTGTTTTTGAAACTCAAGCATAATGACAGGGGGAGTATCACTGCTTTACACATGTTTCAGCACACACATCTACATTTCAGGGGGAGTTTACAAATATTTTTGTGATGAAATTGTGATTGAGAGAGCATCAATACTATTTAAAAATTGCATATCTGTTTGATGCTTCTCTGATTTTTAAAAAAATATTTATAAATGTCAAGCATTCCTTTTTTTGTTAATGCCTAAAGGGGGAGAATTTTAATGAGTGTATGTTTACAAGTCTATATGGGGAAAATTGCTATAACATATTGTATCTGCTTGATGATATTTATGTTGCATTTGCAGAGTAAATGAATGTTCTGAACTGTTTTTTAAATCTGTTGTTACACTGTTATATGTGGAACTGTGCAAACATGGTTGAGTTATTAATCATGGTTGTGCATCATAAAAAAAGGGGGAGATTGTTGAGATTAGTGACAACACAAACTCTATATCAAACTGGTTTTTGATGATGACAACACATTGCTTAATATCAGTACATATGTTTTAGTACTACATGTTCAGTTGATATACTATACTGTGTTGAACATTGTCTCTATTGAACATGTTTTATTAGTTTACATGGATGTTCCTATGATTGACTATGTGTTATACATTTGGAACATGCCTGTATTAAAATGTGTGTTAAAATGTTTTTGATTACTGTTACAAATTTCCAAAGAAAACCTCACAAGTACTTTTATGAACTTATATTTGTTGTAACAAAGGTTCAGTTTAGTCGACTACACTCGTAATGGAGTCGATTAAGCTAAAATCTTTGTACAGATTTTGTACACGTGTACTTGATGAGATTTTGAGATGAAAAGAATTTCAAAGTGTTTTTTCATGAGTCAGTTGACATTGTGGATCACTTATTTGACTGTATCACTGTTGTATTTGGAATTTTGTTTTGCGTACTTGCTCCAACGACTATATTTTCAAAAGTTAGTTAAGATTAACTAACTGGGTCAACTGTCATAAATGTGTGTTAATTCTGTTGACTGAGGAGCCTGTGTGTTGATTGTTTGTTATAACTGATTTAATACAGTCAACTCTATTAGTAGGTCATTCAACTGAGGNTGANAGGAAAACTATAAATAGAAACAGAACACGATTTGTTTTGAGACTTTTGTAATCTAACATTTTCATTGTCCTATTTCAGAGAAAGCTCTCAGTTTTAGACACTCCAAGAATTCTTCAAGAAGACGGTGGTGATCTTTCTTGAGAGAGATTCAGATTGAGGAGTCAATTACGCTTACTGTTCGATCAACATCTCCACAAAGAAAGTGTTTCTGGTTTGATCTTGAAGGCTTGGCATCCTATGAAGACTGTTGCATTTGACTGAAGGCTTGGCAATCTGTGAAGTGTGCTGTGATAGGCTTGGCAACCTGTGAAGCGTGCTGTGATAGGCTTGACATCCTGTTAAGAGTGTTGGTGACACGTTGAGGATTGTTCAACGTGGGCTTGGCATCCTATTCTGGTTTTTGTTTTCGACTATATTTGGTTTTGGGTTAGAGAGGAGATTTATATTTTTGCGTGGTGCTTCTATAAATTCCTTGTTGTAAAAACCACAACCATTATAGTGCATTTGCTTCCAAGGTTGGAAGGACACTGGATATAGGCATTGTTGGCCGAACCAGTATAAAAATCAATGTTTGATTTTTCTATCCCTGCACTCTTTTGATTCAGTCGACTATATCTGTCTAGCAGTCAACTACGTTTTTTCCGCTGCATTACATTTTTCAATAACTTTCATTTCAAGGAAAGATTAAAAGCTTTGAACATTCATACCAAGATTGCGAAAAGATTTTAAATTTAAACTAACACCAATTCACCCCACTCTTGGTGTAAAAGGAAGCCAACCTATTTCCTAACATTGGTTTATGCTCTGATATGTACTAATTGTGTACAAACATGGTTGTTTATTAATCATGGTTATGCATCATCAAAAAGGGGGAGATTGTTGAGATTGCTGATAAGAGTAGCTCTGGTTTAGCTAACCTTAATCTCACAGTGCTTTAATCACTATGGTTTTTTATGATGACAACACATTATTAGTAACACAAGTTTTGTTATGTGTTACATGTTTGTTCCTTATTCGTTGATATCTTATTGAACATGTTTTGTGTTGATCTTGATATATGAATGCATACTCATTGAGCTTATTTCTGATACATCATTTGTCATTGAATTACATATGTTTTTGAAGAGAAAACCACATGCACTTTTTTGAACTTATATTGTGTGGCATAACTGCAAGTTTTAAGTTGACTTCATCATGAAGTAAGTCGACTAAAACTCGTGACTATGCAAAGACTTTCAAAAGCAGTGCTATGTGTGATTTTGCATTGAAAAGATTTTCAAACTATGCTGATGTGCCTAAGTCGACTCCATGCGTAATGGATCCGACTTAGTTAGTTGATTTGTTTGAAATTTTGTTATGTTTGTGAACAATAACGAATATATTTCAAAAGTTAGTTATTGCATTGATGATAGTAAATTGTATTAAATGCAAAATCAATTTTTTAGTTGTTGACTGCTACTATTTGAGTTAACTGTTATAACTATCTGAGGACAGTCGACTCTATTAGTAGCTTAGTTGACTACTTGAGCGTCTGATTTATAGAAAACTATAAATAGACGTGCCTCAGTTGATCTCGAAGACTTTGGAAATTCTAAAACTTTCATTTGTGATTTACAGATTGTGATCGCTGAGAATTTGCTTCAAGAACTCCTCAAGAAGACTGTGGTGATCTATCTTTGAAGAGGTTCTTTGAAGGAGAAAGATTTATGTGCTTACTGGCTGATCATACCCTGCACACTGTGGTCCTCATCTGGTGATCAAGATTTCTATCAATCTTTGTAAAGATTGTTGTTGTGTTCCTATTGTGATTACAGGGGGTTGACTCATGGAGTCTGGACACTTTGAGGATTGTTTAAAGTGGGTTAAAGATTGCAGAAGAGGGGATATATTGTTGTAGATCTTTGTTATACTTTGAGACTTTGTAAAGGTTTATACTTTGAGAAAAAGATTTTAAAAAGACTCCGATTTTGAAACCGCACCAATTCACCCCCCTCTTGGTGTTGAAACGAAGCCTACCTATTTTCCAACAAGTGCCCCGCCTAACTAACGTCTATATGCCTGCCAGGTAGGTGAATAGTCATTATTTTCAGCCATATAGAGGTCAGTTAGGAGGGGCCCCGATGTCTATAATATTATAGACGTCATTGCCCCACCTAATTGTTGAGGCTCTGGCAAATGTACTAGATCCTATCAAGTAATATTAAAACGGTAAGTCTGAGTATCGTCTCCCAAAGGACTCTTAGGCCTAAACGTTTGTGTGATGTTTTGAAATCATAAGACTTGAATAAATGACAATTTTAGTTGTAAATGCAAAACTAAAATTAAAATGCATGCAAAAGTTGTTCAATTGACAGTTGAACGATATGAATGAATGATGTTGTTGGGGTTTACGGTTTCATCCCAATCCGCTCTCAAATATCTACTGTTCTTACTAAATTCAACTTTGTTATCAATGTTCATGCCACTTTCTAATTTACCCTAATCCCAATGTCTTGGTGAAAGGAGCCTACTCATAATTACTAGTTTACTATGTTTAGTCTCCCTATCAATTATTCATACATTTCATTGGCACAAAAACTTTAGGCAATTGATCCTTCTATTCCTATGTCTAGGTAATATTTCTATCAAGAGAATTCCCTCATGTCGAGACCTAACTATACTTGTCCATATAGAAAGCACCAAAGATTATGCGTTTGAATAATGTCTTAAACAAATCATGATTTATCAAACTCAAAAAAATGATAAAAAAGCATATGAATAAAGTAAGAATTACAATATAAGAGAGTTTCAAATAGGATTATAGCGTTCCCCAACAGCAATGGAGTTTAGTTCACCATGAAAATGGTGAAACTAAATGGAATAAATGAAAAGAATGAAAGATAAAACCCTAAAAGTTGTTGATCGGAGCTTTCACATCCAAAATCTTCCTCTTAGGAGTCGAAAAGGTGTTTCTACGTCCTTTTTGTCAAAAGATGACCTCCAAGCGTCGCACAGATTTATTTAAAAACTGTGAAATATTATAGAAAACAGGCCCAAGTCCAAAGTACAACGCTCAGTGCTGGGTTTATCGCTCAACGGTAGGTGCGACACTCAAGTAGAACGTTCAACGTTCACGCCTAGGCAATTGGCAGTGCGGTTACTGGAGAGGCCAGCGCTTAACAATGGTTCTGGAGCTCAGCGGTAGGCGCGACTCTATCTTCTCCCCCTCAGCTTTAGCGCTTAAGCGTTTGACAGAGGCTTTTTCAGCAAAACTGGCGCTTAGCCCCGAACTGACGCTGAGCGGTTGTTGCGATTCTACATTTGGACCTTTTGTCATCCTTTCTTGAGTCCATCTCCTTCCTACTTCAATATCCTTCATTCAATTCTGGTTAAGTGCTATCAAAACAAGGAAAACCAAGAATAATACCCATAAAACAACCTTTGACTCTCTTATAACCTAACTAAGACAAAATGCACGATTTCAAGCTAATTTATACGTCATAAAGGGTGTGTTTTGTATCAAAATCAAGTATGAAACTAACGGTTTTTTAACTGTTATCATAATCCCAAACTTAGAACTTAGCCTACCACCCATCATCAAAATGGTTCAACACATTCAAAACCCATTATTTCACAACAAGTAATTACTCAATTCAGTTTTTCAATGGAATCTAATCAAGATGAACACATGCTTCAATTCATTGCAACTCACATAGTGTTCACATAATCATATAGTTTCCAACAGAGGTTATTCTTATGAATGATTAATTAACTAAGCACAAATGTAATCATGAATTCATGGAAACAATCCTCAACAGATAAGGTGTTTCACTCAATCACTCAAGTGTTTCAAGAGGTCACTCATTCTCTCTACTATCTACATGTCACATAGAAAAAAATTGTCTTTCATCTACTACAATCAACATTCCCACATATAAAGAACATCACAAGGACTTTTCAAGGCTTATAATGCGGTTAGGCTAATAAGAAAAATTGGTTTCTCTAGATCACAAAATCCTTGAGTTAAGAGAGTTATTCAAACGTTCATATTCAAGCACAAACTCTATGTTAACACTCTAAACACTCGGATCAAGTAATAATAAAATGGTAATTCCAAGTATCGTTTTCCCAAGAGACTCATGGCACTAAACTGTTGTGCTTTTACTTAAGGCTTAAACCCTTCCTTGGTCCTAATATTTGTGTGAAAATCTCAATTCGGTCCTTGATGAAGGTTGAAAAACAATTATTTTCATATGTCAATTTGGACCGAATTACGCCCTTTACTACTTGTAATGAGCCTAGAATCAAGCAAAACTCAATAAATGAGTCTGTAGAGAGTCAAAAGCTGTTTTTAGCGATATTATGCTCGTTTTGCATTGTTTTGTAGCTATTTTGGGAAAGTGACGAATGAAGTTAAAGATACAGGTCGTAGACTCAAGAAAAGAGCAGAAAAATGAAGATATGAAGAGTCGACGCACTGCCCAAACGGTGAGGAGTAGGCATGGCGATTGGCGCTGGGCGGTTCTGAGGGAAACTGCTGGACGGTGACGACTGCCGCTGGGTGGTTCTGAGGCTTTTGCCAAACCGCCGGGTGACACACTTAAACCGCCGGGCGGTGGTCCGTTGGACCTGGGCCTGTTTTCTGATGCGCTCCTCACCTATAAATACCCCTATTGCAAGTTCAGAGTCATTCTTTTGACAGGGGAGACTGGCCAGACCTAATTTTGCTCTCTGGAGAGGATCTCTTGGATGCTTCGGCACCTTTTCATCTTTTCTAGGGTTTGCTTTTCCATTCTTCTTCCATTTCTCATCTAGTTTCACCATGTCTATGGTGAACTAAACCCTATTGTTGTTAGGGAAAACAATGTAATCTTTTGATACTCTCTTTTATTGAAACTCTTTATTATTTATATGGTCTCCATATGTTTTGATTGATAATTGTTGGGTTCTCATCTATGCTTAAGGCCTTTATCATTCACTTTTGTGTTTAGCCTCAATTAATCAAATTTCATTCATGTTTATTTTTCTGCACTTTACATTCAAAACCCCCAAAATATTGTTTTCAGTCTTAATTGGTTAAGCAAAAGCACGATACTTGGTCTTACCATTTTATATTACTTGGTATGATTTGGTACATTTGTCGAAGTCTTAACACTTATGTCAATGTGTTCATCATGGCTCGCTTCATATCATCAGTACCTTCATGAGTAACTCTAAGTACTTCCCACATTTCTTAAGTTATCTTACAAATTGAAATTCTATCAAATTCATCATGCACAATAGTAGAAGAAATAATATTATGTGCTTTAATGTCAAATTGTGCTCTTCTATTTTTCTCAGCATTCCAATTTAAATAAGGTTTTTCTTATTCAATACCATCAACAATTCGGATTAGAATAAAAGCACCATTTTCCACAACTTCCCAAATACCTCTATCAACAGACCTCATAAAAATTTGCATTTCGACTTTCTATAAAGCATAATTATCACTTGCAAAAAGTGAAGGTCAGTTGATGGAAGCACCTTCAGCATAAACTTGATTGTGTCCGGCCATTTTCGTAAAATTTGAAAAACTATCAAAGGAAGCTCTTATACCAATTGTGGAAATTGGTATTACGCATCGGAATGTTTATGGATCATAAAAATAGACACAAAATAAGAGGGGAGGGGTGAAATGGTTCTTTTAAAATTTTTAACTTTGTTTTATAACTTTCTTCAAACAGTTTAAAGTTACGAGATGCAGAGATAGAGAAAAGTACACAAATAATTTTTATACTAGTTCGAATAAAAAGATTTTGTGTCTAGTTGCTAATCACTATAAAAAAGTGATTACCTTTTCACTAAAAATCACTTTGAGATTACAATATGAGCAATGAAATAATAAGAAAAGAAAACACCCTCCTTCGACACACGAGGGAATGAACACCAGCTTAATCAACTTGTAGAGAACTGCTTGCACCTTTAAACACACTAAAACCAAGCTTCTCCTTCCTCAAGACTTGATCAAGCTAACACTTAAACTCAAGAACTTCCTCAAAACCAATTTGGTGTTCTTAATAGTTTAGGTAACCTTAGAAAGGTTAGGAGGCTTCTATTTATAGGTCAGGGGTCAGAAAATGAAAAGATAGCTCCCAACTGCAAGAGATAATCGATTATGAAAAGTGATAATTGATTATTTTAGACAGTTATTGGTTTTGAAAAATGTGATAATCTATTTATAGTTATTGGTTTTGAAAGATAAACCGAATACAAAAGATTCTACAAAAAATGCTTTAATAATGTATGTGAAAGTTTCTTGAAATCTTCAAGTGCATCATCATCAAAATCTCTTTAAAGCATCAATGCTCTTTATATGCAACAAAATACTACATCATGTAGATGTTGACGGATTGGTAAGTGTACCAAATCGTTCAAGTAATATAATTGGTTAAACCCAATATCGTTCTTCCCAAGAGACTCGAAAGGCTTTCTCGTTCACGTGAATTAAAATAATAAGACTTGAAAATAAAAATTAATAAATTGATTTGAGAACAAAAATATTAACATGCAAAAGAGATTGATTCAATTTACAAAAGGAAACAATGGATGAATGGAGTTGTTGGGGGTTTACAATTTCATCTTATCCGCTCTCTCTTATCTACTCCTCTTGAATAATTAGTTTGATTAATTATTTGTCATGCGACTTTCTTAGCCTACCCTTAGCCCGATCCCTCGGCGAAAAGAGCCTAATGTTAACTATTGGCTTGCTATCTCTAGCCTCCACTAGCAATTAATATCGCATTATAGAACAGAAGTTAACGCAATTGATCGTCCTACCCCTGTCCCTAGGTGGTATTGCAAAATCAAGAAATTACTCACCAGTTCATGACATTACTGTACGTCCCCGTATCTATAAAGACAAACAACAGTTACCGAATGAGTTAAACGATAAAGGCCTTAAGCACAGATGAGAACCCAAAAATTAACAATCAAACATATGGAAACCATATAAATAATCAAGAGTTTCAATAAATGAGAGTATCATAAGATTACATTGTTTCCCCCAACAACAATAGGGTTTAGTTCACCATAGACATGGTGAAACTAGATGAAAAATGGAAGAAGAATGGAACAGCAAACCCTAGAAAAGATGAAAAGGAGCCTAACCATCCAAGAGATCCTCTCCAGAGAGCAAAATTAGGTCTGGCCGTTCTCCCCTGTCAAAAGAATAACTCTCAACTCGCAGTAGGGGTATTTATAGGTGAGGAGCGCAGCAGAAAACAGGGCCAGGCCCAACGGACCACCGCCCAACGGACCACCGCCCAACGGTTTAACTTTGCCGCCCGGCGGTTTCCCATAATCCTCTAAACCGCCCGACGACAATCGTCACCACCCGACGGTTTCCCTCAGAACCGCCCAGCGCCAACGCTAGTGCCTACTCCTCGCCCTGGACCACCCAACGGTGTAAGTTACCGCCAGGCGGTGCGTTGACTCTTCAAATTTTCTATTTTCTTCTCTTTTCTTGAGTCTACGACCTTTATCTTCAGCTTCATTCTTCATTTCCTCAAAATAGCTACAAAACAATGCAAAACAAGCATAATATCGCTAAAAACAGCTTTCGACTCTCTATAGACTCATTTATTGAGTTTTGCTTGATTCTAAGCTCATTCCAAGTAGTAAAGGGCGTAATTAGGTCTAAAATGACATATGAAAATAATTGTTTTTCAACCTTCATCAGTAGACTAACAACATCTAGTCTTGTTACCTTTATCATGTTATCTAAAATTACAGCGGCCCATTCGGTTTGGATGTTCTCTTTCAAGTCATGAATGAGGCAAATGTCCTCAGTGGTCATTTGTACTTGATTACTCCCCCTTGGAAGCAAAATCCATGCAATGGCAAATGCACACAACTTGTCATTACACTTCATACCCCAGTTCTATACAAAGAATAATCACGAGGTTGTTTAGGATTTCTTAGGCATGCCTAATAGATAGAAAATTTACGTAACCCTTCAATACCTAGGTGAGTCTTTTCACCTCCTGGGTGAAATCCAGTACTTGAAGCCCACACATTTTCATCAAGTTTAATATCCACTCCTTTAACCCTGGAACAAAGGATACCATCACTTATTTTCAAATTGCATAGAAAATCTTTACCAGATCAGGGTACCAGGTTCTAGTAAGCTTTACAAAGGTCTTGAGACCTTGTCGCTCCAACCAATCTAGAAAAATAAACCCTTCTCTGCGGAAGAAGTTAAGGTTAATATATTTATAAAGAATGATTTTCCTTACTCTCCAATAGTTGAGGAAATTATTTTGAGCTTCATCATCACTGATCCACCCATCCGAAGTGGCAGAGCGAGCTGTTAATGGATTGGAAAGCGTACCAAATCGTTCAAGTAATAATAAAATGGTAAGTCCACGTATCGTTTCCCAAGAGACTCGAAAGGCCTTATCGTTCGTGTGAATTAAGATCATAACACTTGAAAATAAAAATTAATTAATTTGATGAGAGAACAAAATATAAACATGCAAAAGAGATTGATTCAATTGAC
>NW_014541823.1:267284-269722 GCF_000741045.1 Vigna radiata var. radiata
GAGTTTTGCTTGATTCTAAGCTCATTCTAAGCAGTAAAGGGAGTAATTTGGTCTAAAATGACATATGAAAATAACTGTTTTTCAACCTTCATCACCATCCCAAACTTAGAACTTTGCTTGTCCTCAAGCAAACAAAACAAAACAGTAAACAAAACATAGCTTGACTTTATACTATTTCATCCAATAATTCAACACTCCTAAAGTACATGACAAACACTACTCAATTTCAAATCTTTAGTGAAATCAAATTAAGATGCATGCATGCTTTCAATCCAGAGATTGCACAACAGATGTTACACATTAGAATGACCAATCCACTAAGCACAAATGCACTCATGAAAATTAATAATTCATACCAAGCAAGTGTTTCACTCAATCACTTAAGTGTTTAAGGTGACACTCCAACTCTTCATCATTCACAAGTCACAAGAAATAAAATTGCCATTCATCTCAAACAATCAACATCTTTACATGCAAATGCCATCAAAAGTACTTTTCCAAGGCTTGTAATGAGGTTGGGCTAACAAGAAAAATTGGTTTTTCTGGAAAACAAAATCCTTGAGTTAAGAGAGCTATCNTAATATTTAACAATTAAGCACAACTCTTTTTCTCACCAAACTCTCTCATTCCCAACTTTTTCCCTTTTTCTTTTCATTGAGCTCATCTTCATGCTTTTTCTTATTTTTTCTTTTTCACATGCATTTTTCTTTTTCAACAATTGAGCTCAATGCTTCTTAAAAGCTTTCCAATTTCCCCCATGCAACCCCAAACTTGAACCTTTTCATCACATACAGTTAAGNTCATCCCAACTCAAGGTAAANAATTTCAAGACAAGGGTTCATATCCTGTTTAAGGCTAAGGTTCAAAAAGGGTATAATATTTTAAGCTCTGTGGGTGAAAATTTGGCTAGAGAAGGGCTTTCAAAAAAACTGGCCTTGATTATATCATGTTCACATGCAATTCAATCAATCATCAAGATTAGGGCAATATCATTCATGCTTTCCTGTGAACAATTCATATAATCATAAAAACTCTGGAGCTCAATACCTCACACAACATTTATTCATACATCCTGCTTAGCATCATAACCACAATCATAAGTTATCACACATCTGTTTCACTGGCTATCAAAATGCAACACTACTCAATTATCAATCACATTAAATCATCATCAAATAGCTCCATCATGCACATCATTCAGTCAAACATCTTCAGAAAAAGTATTCAAGCCAAGCATACACACGAAAAATAAAATTCAACCTATTCTAAGAATTTAAATGCAAAGATAAGAGAGAGAATCTAGGTTTCCTCCAAGTAGCGTTTGTTTAACGTCACGAGCCTGACCCAAACCTGTTTAGCACTTGTCAGTAAGTGCAAATCCTTCCAACACCCATCAGTAGGTGTACCTTCCTGTGTTCTCCAGTAGTTCCAAAAAAATTAGCATTCCCCAGTAGATGCCACCCAAATATTGTTCCAAAAACCAAATAATTACAAGTTTTTTTAAAAAAATAAACCTAGACTAAAAATCAAAAATAAAAATAAAATAAAATAAAATAAAATGTTTTACAAGAATTGGGATGACCCCAACAAACACCCATCAGTAGGTGTTGATATTCTTCTTGCTTGATATTCTTTTCTTTTTCTTCTTCCTACTGAATTCCTTCGTAAAGTTGAGAACACCAAGCACATGTTTCCATGTTTCAACCATAGGAACCTTAATCTCCAATTTCTTGAAGATCTCCATAAAGCACTTGAACCTATTTTCCTTCCTATGATTTTTCTTCTGATGAGGAAAGGGTTTTGCATATGATCTTTTCTTCCTTCCTCTCCTCCTCTTTTTCTTTCTTTTTATTTTCTTCTTTATTTTTGCACATTTTCTATTTTTCNTTTTTCTTTCAACCACTTGAACGATAAAGCTCCTTGGATCTTGTAATTTAGGAGGTAATGTTCTCTGTATGANTGCACTACAATTTCCTTGCACCTCAATAGTTTCCTTCTCAATATACTTCCTTTCTTTCATGAGAAGTTCTTTCAAAAATTTCGCATCTGATGGTATTTGTTGAAGTGCCTCAAAGAATGGTATGGTTATTTCCAATTTCTTGTGAATCTCCATAAAATGCTCCAACTNCTTTTCTTTTTCCCTCCTAGAATATGTCTTTGGATAGGGCAAGGGTTTTTCATACTCCCTCTCTTTCAATTGTACAACCTCTTCTTCTATCTTTTCTTCATTTATCTTCTCTTTAACAACAACCTTTTTTGTTTCTATCTCTTCTATCTTTTTCACTTCTCTCTCCACCTTCTCCTTATCAACAACCTCATCAATTTGTGTCTCCAAATTTCTGAAGGCAACTTCATAGCTCTTGGGATAACACCTCTCCAGAAATTTGTCGAATTTTTCATTCAAGCTTTTGACTTGTTCCGTCACATCAGCTATTTGT
>NW_014541823.1:270902-279311 GCF_000741045.1 Vigna radiata var. radiata
CAAAAGATTACATTGTTTCCCCCAACAACAATAGGGTTTAGTTCACCATTGTCATGGTGAATCTAGATGAAAAATGGATGAAGAATGGAAAAGCAAGCCCTAGATAAGAAGAAATGGAGCCTAAGCATCCAAGAGATCCTCTCCAGAGAGTGAAATTAGGTTTGGCCACCCCCTTCTGTCAGAAGAATACATCTAAACTCGCACTAGGGCTATTTATAACCAAGAAAAGTAACAAAATTCAAGCCCAGGCCCATCAGAGAACCGCCCGACGCCAGAAATGGCCGCCCGGCGGTTTGCCTCAGGCCGCAGAACTGCCCAACGCCCCGGTCAATCACCCAACGGTTTGGTCAACTTTTTCTCGTTGACTGGTTGACTTTTCTGGTTGACTGGTTGACTTTTCTACATTCTGGTTGACTTTTCTGCACTTCAACCGTTTGATCTTCAACCTTTCTTTCCTTTTCTTGAGTCTAAGACCTTCATCTTCAACTTCATTCTTCATTTTCTCAAAAATGCTATAAAACAATGCAAAACAAGCATAATATCGCTAAAAATAGCTTTTAACTGTCTATAGACTCATTTATTGAGTTTTGCTTGATTCTAAGCTCATTCTAAGCAGTAAAGGGAGTAATTTGGTCTAAAATGACATATGAAAATAACTGTTTTTCAACCTTCATCACGAGCCTTCCGTGTTGCTCTCTTGATGCGCTTTGGCTTGGAGGAATATGCCATATAAGTAAGTGGAGTAGAGGACATAATAGAGAGATTAGAGGAGAGGTCAAGGTTAAAGGAGGTTTTGGCTATTTTAAGAAACAGAGAAAGGGACGAGCAATTTAACATATTAGAGTTCCTTTCTAATTGATTAAGAATGGACGGAAACCTATTTTGAAAGAAAAAAACCCTTTTTGAAACATATTTAACAGATTAAGTTTTTAATATAATCAATTATCCTAATAACAGTACTTAATTTCAGCAAAACAGAGAAAAGAACAAGAACCTAATCGATTAGATTGTTTACATAATGAATTAAAACTTGCAGAAACTATTATTTTGTATATTGTTCACAGAATCTCTTTCTATCAAACAATAATATGAGATCAATTGTTGCATTTCATTATATTCTCAACCATTTATTAATCTAAAATTATATTTGGATTTGTCAAAACTTGTCATCCTACTTTAAAATAAAACTATCATTTTTAAAACGAAAAAAAAAATAAAACTTTTATTTAAAATTATTTTATATATTTTTAAAATAGAGTAGATGAAAATTAAGTTTTATATATAAAAATTAAAACTTCCACACTATCCACAAAATATAATGAATAAAAGAACATGTTACGTCCAAAAATTTCTCAAGTAAATAGTTAATTCATACGATAAATATTGAAATATTTTCTTTTTAGTATAATAATAATAAAATTACAATCTTAATTAAAAAACTTTAATTCTACCAATTTTGTTTAAATTTCATTATTAGTCAAGATAATTGAACATATAGTTTGTTTTTAATAACTATTACATATGTTTAATAAAAGAAAAATTAATATCAATATATAAATAAATTTTTATTTTAAATTTACAAAGGAGAAAAACAATTCAATTTAAGATTAATCGTGCATTGATAGTAATAATTCCTGCCGTACATGTGATAATTATTAAAGATGAAATATATATTTAATTATTAATAAAATTATTAAAATTATATATATTTTTTTTATGTAGCAAATGGATGATGTTTCTCTTCATGAACTTCCAACTTTTACATAATACCAAATTAAATTGTTACATCTTTTTACCTCTATGCATGTAAAACCTACAATTTTTTTTATGGCACAAAATGAATTGACTTTTGCACCATCCATTACTTAATTGAATGTTCAAAATTTTACCTTTGAATTCCACCATCTATTCATTAATGATGTTAACAGTGACAAAACCTAGTCAATTAGCCTCAATCAGACGTCTCTTTTAAAGCCTCTTAATACGTCACATATATATTCAATGAATATGTAACCACCATCTAATTTCATAACATACTTTTCAAATTAACATTCCTCTTTTAAAATATTAAAAACAAAAAATAATATTACTTTTTTCTATTTAGATAGTGTATGGAAAAAGTGTTTTCTAAAACCTTTTCCAAACTCAAATCTTGAAAATGTACTTTCTAAGACATTTTTGAAAAATATTTTCTATAACAGTTTTGGAAGTAATATTTTCCTACTTGTGATAAACTAAAAGAAAATGGTAGAAAAGATTAAGGATATTTTTATAATGTTACTACAAGGTTGAATGTAAACACTAGTAGAAAAACGCTATTTAACGTCACCACATAAGCGTTGTTTGTTCCGTCAACTGACGTAAAACGATGATCGGTGGCAACTTCGTAATTAAGTAGGGCAACTAGACGTCGGGGAAAGCTCCAACCGATGAGTGAAGAAGTATAGACGTCGGGGCCTTTCAACAGTGACGTCTAAAGGTCTGCCAGATAAGGTGAAGAGTCGAGCTATAGACGTCACAATGACAAACACCGACGTCTAAAGGCCTCAGAGGTGGTGAACAGTCGCGAGTTAGACGTCGGTGGAGACCCACAGACGTCTATAAGCTGACAGGTAGTTGAGTGTCATTAATGGTCTTAAACATAGACGTCGGTGCCTCCTGCTAACCGACATTTATAACCTAACAGTTAGGTGAAACTGTAATGATTGTTTTGATAACTAGACGTCGGATGCATGGTAACCGACGACTATGTCCAACTAGACATCAGTTGCTCAGATATCTAGTGTCTATAATCCACGCCAATATTAATATTTAAATCATATAGACGTCGAATTAGTGAGAGGACCGACGTCTATAACCTTACACACGTCAGTTGCGATAGATAATCGACATCTATAATAACATAAACTTTAGAACGCGAACCCGCGTGGAGCAGTTACACCACTATTCATCGTCTTCTTCCTCGCGCTTTCTGTTGCGGCATAGCTTTCAGGTTCATTTTCTCGCTTTTGCACCTTTAAATTCAGTTTTACTCCGATTAAGTTACTCTTTGTTGAGATATCTTCCATTTGAACTGATTAAAGTTCTTCTTCATTGCGTTTTGATGTTGTTTATGACGTGTTCTTGGGCAACGTT
This sequence comes from Vigna radiata var. radiata, assembly GCF_000741045.1. Classification (NCBI taxonomy): domain Eukaryota; kingdom Viridiplantae; phylum Streptophyta; class Magnoliopsida; order Fabales; family Fabaceae; genus Vigna; species Vigna radiata. The sequence continues at coordinate 274,038 of NW_014541823.1, forward strand.
TTTTACCGTTTTCTGCCTATATTTTTGGGTGTGCAGTCCTCCAATTCCCTCCATTGCTGTTTGAATCTGCTAAGAAGGTTAGCTTCTATGTTTAAAAATTTTATTGTATGTGTGATATTGTCTTTTGTCTATGCATGTTATTGGCTTTTGCGTTTGCATGTCTTTGGCTTTTAGGTATGCATGTGTTATCGGCTTTTGAATATGTATGTGATAAATTTTAGCCGTGTTATTATAATTGGCATGTTAGATTAGAAGTATGAAATCACTGTTCCCATTTGAAATTTAACACAAACGATTAATATAGTATGGATCGAAGCTGGATGAATGCACGTCGCATCTCAGAAGAATATGAGAAGGGTGTTTCGGTGTTCTTGCAATATGTTAAAGAAAATGCAAAGTCTGTGAACGGGACATATTTTTGTCCTTGTGTTTGTTCTGTTAATCAAATACGACAAGACTTGGGCAATTTGCATGATCATTTATTCATGTTCGGCATAACGAGATCGTTTACCGTTTGGACTTGGCATGGAGAAGTACTTGACCAGCCTATGACGTCACGAGGAACAAATTATGTGGAAGAATGGATGAGTGATCATTTAGAGGACATGATACGTGATGTTGGTGAAGATAACTTTAGAAGAGCTAATTTGTATGATTCTCTTATCAATGATTCTGAGCAACCGTTGTACCCAGGCTGCACGAACTTTACACGTTTGTCTGCAACTTTGAAGTTGTTCAGTTTAAAAGCAAGGAACGAATGGACCGATAAAAGTTTCACGGAGTTGTTGGAGTTGCTGAAGGAGATGCTTCCAGAAAATAATACTCTTCCTATTCGTAACTACGAGGCCAAAAAAATTTTATGTCCAATGGGTCTTGAATATCAAAAGATACATGCTTGCCCCAATGATTGTGTTTTGTACATCAAGGAGTTTGCTTCACTAAAGTATTGTCTAACATGTGGTTTAAGCCGTTTTAAAAAGAACTCCGACAAAAACACTGAAGAAGGTAATGATGGTGCACCTGGTAAGGTCATGTGGTATTTGCCTAGAATACCTAGGTTCAAACGTATGTTCTTTATTAAGGAGGATGCAAAGAACCTTAAATGGCACGTTTTAGGAAGACAGTGTGATCATCTTCTTCGACACCCAACAAACTCACCACAGTGGAAGAAGATCGATGAAACATTTCCACAATTTGGTGCAGATCCAAGAAACTTAAGACTTGCACTTGCAACTGATGGTATGAATCTGTACGGGAATTTAAGTAGTAAACAGAGTTCATGGCCAGTTATGTTGATGATATACAATCTTTCTCCATTGTTGTGCTTGAAGAGAAAATATGTCATGTTGTCAATGATGATATCTGGTCTTAAACAACCTGGCAATGACATTTGATGTTTACTTGAAACCTTTAATTGATGATTTGAAATTGTTGTGGGAAGAAGGTGTCAAAGTGTTTGATTCAGATGTTGAAGAGAATTTCCGTTTGCGTGCAATGTTGTTTTGGACTATAAATGATTTCCCAGCCTATGGAAACTTGAGCGATTATAGTGTTAAAGGACATTTTGCATGTCTGATTTGTGAAGAAAACACTAGTTACCTTCAATTGAAGCATGGTCAGAAGACAGTTTATACAAGATATCGGAAATTCCTTCCTCGCAATCACCCTTATCGTAGATTGAAAAAAGCATTCAATGGAAGTGTCGAGGATGAGGTTGAGTGCAGACCCCGCAATGGTGAAGAGGTGTATAACGAAGTCAAAAACATTAACATTGTATTTGGAAAACATCGTAAAAGTACTTATGCAAAAAATGTTTGGAAGAAACAATCAATATTTTTTAATCTTCCATATTGGTCTATACTTTATGTTCGACATTGTATTGATGTGATACACGTAGAAAAAAATGTTTGTGACAGTGTCATCGAAACTTTATTAAATGTGAAAGGGAAGACCAAAGATGGGATAAAAGTAAGACAAGATTTGGCTGACATGGGAATTCGAACAGAGTTACATCCATAGACAATAGGTAGACGCACTTATTTGTCCCCAGCCTGTCATACTCTTTCTAAAAAAGAAAAACAAAGTTTTTGTAAGTCTTTAAGAAGTGTGAAGTTTCCACAAGGTTATTCTTCTAATATTCGTAACCTTGTTTCTACGCAAGAGCTAAAGTTAATTGGTTTAAAGTCTCATGATTGTCATATATTGATGCAACAATTGTTACCGGTTGTTATTTGAGGCATATTACCTCCTTCTGTTAGGGGTATTCTGATACGTCTGTGTTTGTTTTTAAATGCCATTTGCAAGAAAGTTGTTGACCCTCGATGTTTAGATCAATTGGAAAATGAAGGAATAAGACTACTATGTGAATTGGAAATGTATTTTCCACCTTCTTTTTTTGATGTCATGGTTCATTTGATTGTTCATCTAGTCCGAGAAATTCGAATATGTGGGCCATTTTACCTAAGGTGGATGTATCTTGCTGAAAGATACATGAAAATCTTAAAGGGATATGTCAAGAATCAGTATAGACCAGAAGCTTCAATCATAGATCGATATATTGCAGAAGAAGCCATTGAATTTTGTTTAGCTTACATGCCAAGTTATGAACCAGTGGGTCTACCTAAGAGAATAAATGAAGGAAGATGTGAAGGTAAGGGTCGTGGTGTGAGGATTCAACGTGTGAGTAGAGAAGAAGTTGATCAAGCTCATTTGTACATCTTAAACAACACTGATGATGTTATTTCTTACATTTCTGAACACGGTAATGAAATAAAGGCAATACATGTTTTCTGAAACTCTATTGAGGCTATCTCGGGGGCCGAACACAGATGTCATTAAATATGGTGGGTACTATATTAACTATATCTCTTTTCAGACAAAGGAAGAAGATGATAAAAGTAGAGTTCAAAATAGTGGGGTTACACTAAAAGCTGAGTCAGTGCACTTCTGTAGTTCTAAAGACAAAAATCCAATCACTGCATCAATTAGTTATTTTGGAGTAATACAAGAAATATGGGAGGTGGATTATGTCAGGTTTAGAGTCCCTGTTTTCAAGTGTAAATGGGTTGATATAAATTCTGGAATCATTACAGATGGCTCTGGTTTCACATTGGTAGATCTGACAAAGATGAGTTTCATTGATGAACCATTTATTATGGCAAGACAAGCAAGACAAATATTCCACGTGAGCGATCCAGCAAATGAAAAATGATCAATGGTTTTGGAAGGGAAAAACATGCACGATTTTGATGATGAAGAATATCTTGATATTTTTGACTCAACATGTAGCACATCAAAACCCATTGAAGACTCTATTGATGACTTTGTCGATGACATACATGCAATTCGTAGTGATCATGATGAAGGGTTCTGGGAGAAAACTATATCTTAATAAGTAACGTCTTCTTTTTTGTTTAGACTTTATATGAATTTTTATTTTGATGAATATTTCAATTTCTGTTCATACTAACCTTGTATATATTTTTCAGGTATGTCGACCTCAGACTCAGGATCAGCATACAACAGACGTACGCGAGGAGCGACACGTTTGCCATAAGCGACATCCGGACAGGTTCCTGGGCAGAGGATACATGTTCAGCTTGACCCAAGAACCGGTGTGGCATGAGGGCCAAATGTTGATAGATTTAGAAGTTATCTGGGAAAGATAGCCAAAACCTATGTTTCTATCCTTCATGCAACTTGGGATCACGTCCCAGAGGTGGAGAAGAACCTCTTATGGCAAGATGTTCAGGTATACTAACTTAAAACAAATTTGATGTTTTCATTTCTTTGATCTTATTATGTTATTAACATTTTTCTTGTTTTAAACAGCTATTTACACTTGAGCAGATACGAGAACAAAAACAAATACAAAGAGCGCTTGAAGAGAAGCTGCAATCAATGACGCATGGCAGCCTAGGTGTGCCCACTGAAACTCCCACACCCCCTCCTGCCAACACCAAAGGATCCTGCTCTATTGTTGAACCTACTGACTATAGTCGTCAGTATGACTTGTTGGTTGAAAGGGATCCCGCACGCATTATGTGATGGAAGCTCTCTTGGAATTCAATCAAGAACACCCTCCAAGTCCAGAGATGGCAGCGGAATGAAGGTGCATCATGAAGCACGAAAGGTGTTTGATGAAGGCTTCAATGAATGTGTGTGGAAGAAGCAAGGATTCTCAAGCTCTGAAAGCCTTCCAAGAGGGAAGGAAGCTAGAGGAGAGGGTGCAGAAGAGGCATAAGTGTTTGAACTCTGAAAAATGATTCTGAAGAAATCTCAACATCATTTCATTAAGTTTCAAAGTTGAATTTACAAATGATGAAGCTCTCTATTTATAGATGAAGGAGAGCTTCTAAAACGTATTGTGCAAGCTACTCTAAGTGTAAAAGAAGCTTGTTGAGGAAGCTATGCAGTTGGAGAGACTTGGGACGCAAGGTACAGCATGCCAGGTCAGCAATCCAAGTGAAGAAGAAGACTCTACAGTTCTGGTGTTGGGCGCCCTAGAGAGGCGTTGGGCGCCATCTGGCGCTGGGCGCCCTGGAGGGGGCGTTGAGCGCCACCTGATTTCCGTTTTTGATTCCTTGGTTGTCCTTCTTGGCAGCCTTCCCTAGCTATATGTACATGGTGTCTCCTCTTTATTAAAGGCCTACAAAACAATGTAAAGTTTATTTAGTAAAGAGAAAGAGGTGTTTAGTAATTAATACTCCATAAAAGTAAAGTAGTGAGTACTCCCTCTTCCTCTTGGATTCTCTTGGACATGGCTCTTGTTAAAGGACCTATGTTGATATTGGATGGTCCTCCATCAGTCCCTCCCTCTTGAAAAAGATCTGTCCTCAGATCTTGGGAATTTTGTTGGGCATCTCTTGTGAAAGGAATTAAGTCACAAATGTTAAAAGTAGGACTGATGCCATAACTTTCTGAAAGGTCTAACTGATATGGATTATCATTAATTTTCTTGACCACTCTATTATAAGCAAACTCTATATGAGGTAGATGATCATCCCAATTTTTAATATTGCCCTTCAACATTACCCTTAATAGAGTGGATAGAGATTTATTTACTACTTCGGTTTGCCCATCAGTTTGTGGGTGACATGTAGTAGAAAATAGTAGTTTAGTTCCTAGCTGGGCCCAAAGTGTTTTCCAAAAGTAGCTAAGGAACTTAACATCTCTATCAGAAACTATAGTTTTGGGTAAGCCATGTAATTTGACTACTTCTTTAAAGAAGAGTTTTGCTATATAGCTAGCATCATCAACTTTGTGGCAAGGTAT
>NW_014541823.1:279811-287639 GCF_000741045.1 Vigna radiata var. radiata
GATCCTTGGGGTATACATAGTTTTCCTTTATTAAAAAGATACCCCTCAGAAATATAGAATCCGTCGAATGGCTTTTTAAGACAAGATGCATAAGTGGATGCAAAGGTAGGATCAGTGTCATAAAGTTGTTTAATGTATGTCGTCTAGATAAAGCATTTGCAACAACATTAGTACTCCCTTTTTTATGTTTGATGACATATTGAAACTGCTCAAGGTACTCAATCCACTTTGCCTCTCGCTTGTTCAACTTTCCTTGCCCTTTAATATACTTGAAAGATTCATGGTCAGTGTTGATAATAAACTCTCTAGACACCAAATAATGTTCCCAAGTTTTCAATGCTCTATTAAGGGCATAAAGTTCTTTGTCATAGGTAGGATAGTTCAAAGTAGGTCCCTTAAGTTTTTCACTAAAATAAGCCATAGGGTGACCTTCTTGTATAAGCACAGCTCCTATTCCTATCCCGGAAGCATCACATTCTACTTGAAAAGCTTTGGAAAAGTCAGGTAAATGTAGAATGGGTGCATGTGTTAGCTTATGTTTTAAGGTCTCAAAGGATAGACTTTGTTTTTCATCCCATTTGAATGGCACATCCTTCTTTAAAAGTTCATTGAGGGGAGCAGCAATAGTAGAGAAATTTTCTACAAAGCATCTATAGAAACCTGCTAGACCTAGAAAACTTCTTACTTCTCCCACTGTTTTCAGGACAGGCCACTCTTGGATAGCTTTGATTTTGCTAGGATCAACATGTACACCTTCTTTCCCAACTTTGAAGCCCANAAAAATAACACTTTCTTGACAAAAGGTACATTTGTCAAAGTTAGCAAATAAATGATGTTGACGAAGCAAAATCAAGACTTTTCTCACATGATGAAGATGCTCTTTAAGACCTTTGCTATAGATTAGAATATCATCAAAGTAGACTACAACAAAGCTGCCTATGTATTCCTGAAAGACATGATTCATTAAGCGCATGAAGGTTCTAGGAGCATTGGTTAAGCCAAAAGGCATGACTAACCATTCGTAAAGGCCAAATTTGGTCTTAAAAGCGGTTTTTCATTCATCTCCTTCTTTAATTCTGATTTGATGATATCCACTTTTAAGATCAATCTTGGTGAACATGTTTGCTCCATGTAATTCATCTAACATATCGTCCAATCTAGGAATAGGGTGCCTATACTTGACTGTAATGTTGTTAATAGCCCTGCAATCTGTACACATTCGCCAAGAACCATCTTTCTTAGGGACTAACAACACTGGCACCGCATAAGGGCTAAGGCTCTTTTGTATCCACCCTTTTCCCAATAAATCATTAACTTGCTTCTTTATCTCTTTGGTTTGTGTGGGATTAGTCCTATAAGCTGGCCTATTGGGAAGGCTAGCACCAGGAATCAAATCAATTTGATGTTCAATTCCTCTAAGAGGTGGTAATCCACTTGGAACCTCTTTAGGAAATAAATCATCAAACTCGTTCAAAAGCTTTTGTAACCCCTTTGGATGAGACTCAAGTGGATGATTTATGTAAAGAAGTGCCTCCTTACAATAGAGAAGAAAGTGAGGTTGTCCAAGGAAAAGATTTTTAGAAGAGTGTGGTGGGACAACTTCATTGATTGAGGCACATTCGACCAAACTCAACTTTTTCTCTTTGGAAACTTTGGTAGAATGGAGCTTTTTCTCACTATCCAACTTCTTCTTAAGTATTATTTGATCCTCTCGCACTTGTGATGGTGTAAGAGGGCTCAAGATAATCTTTTTGCCTTTATGTTGAATGCTTATCTTGTTGGTGACTCCATCATGCAAAGCTTGTTTGTCAAATTGCCAAGGCCGTCCAAGTAAAGTGTGACCCGCTTCCATTGGAACAATATCGCAAATGATTTGATCTTCATACTTGCCTATGGAAATGGGAACACTTACTTGTTCCTTAACAACTATTCCTTCATCCTTTTTTATCCATTGAAGTTTGTAAGGGTTAGGATGAGGAGTAGGNGTTAAGCCTAGCTTTTCAACCATTCTAGAGCTACAACAATTACAACAAGAACCACTATCCACAATCATAGAACAGGTATTTTCAAGAACTTTGCAGCGAGTGTGGAATAGGTTTTCTCGTTGAGTCTGTTCTAACTCAACATGCTTTGCCTCGAGGAGTCTTCTAACCATGAGAAGATCTCCATCACAAGGTGGAGCTTCATGTTCCTCTTCAGATGAGGACAACTCAGACACGCTAGAAGAGGACTTCTCACTTGGACTCTCATGTTCAAGGATATAGGTTGACTTTTTGAAGTGACACTCATTTGAATAGTGTCCTCTTGCTCCACATTTGAAACATCTAGTCTCTCTATCCTTGGTATCTCTAGGTGGCTCTCTTGAAGTCCTTTGTTTTTTTCCCTTATAGCTTTCTTTGTCTCTTTTTAGCTCTCTATCTTTGCCTTTGAGCTTGTCTTGTGGTCTTTCTCGCTCTCTCTCCTTTGTTTCCTCATATCTTGGAAAGCTACCCTTCCTCTTAAGATCTCTCCTATATGATGATGTGGTAAGGTAGGTTCTTTTGGTGGAAGCTTTTCTCTTATTTTGTTCTTCTACTCTCACACATAGCTGTACAAAATCATTTAGATCTAAGTAAGGTAAGAGTTCTACCTTATCTGTAATGTCATAGTTTAATCCACTCTGAAATCTAGCTATGGTGAATCTCTCTTCTTCTTTGATCCTAGCTCTCAACATGAGTAACTCTAACTTTTGTCTGTATTCCTCAACACTCATGTTTATTTGTTGAAGTCGATGAAGCTTATCCATTACTTCTCTTACATAGTAGGCCGGGATATGTCGCCTGTGTAAGGCTGCTTTCAGCTCATTCCAATATTGAATTGTGTAGTCTCCATGCATCCTTTGGTCTCTCATGATGGATGTCAACCAATAAAGGGCTGCACCTTGAAAGGTCAAGGTGGCTAGGGTCACTCTCCTCCTATCATCTATGTTGTAGCATTCAAAAATTTGTTCAACCTTCATCTCCCACTCAAAGTATTCTTCAACATTATCTCTACCATAGAAAGGAGGAAGGTCAAGCTTAGGTTCTACATGATGTTCTCTAGGGTTGTGATGATGCCTAGGAGGGCGTTGATAGTGATCATAAGGTTGGTAGGTATGGTGTTCACTATGGTGGGAATGATCATCTTGATCATGATTGTGCCTATGATAGTGAGCTCCGTGGGTGTGCCCGCTTTGATTGAGAGTAAGAGTGGCAACCATTTGCCTTAGCTCATTCAACTCAGTCTTGGTTCTATTGAGTTCTTCTCTTAACTCTATGTTCTCCTGATCTTGAGTGACATTACCTTGAACACTAGAGTGACTCANGCTTGTGANGTAGNGAAATTNTTTTCACAAAGATTTGAAAGCCTTTCACAAGTATGAATCAAAACATTTTGAAAAGAGATTTTGTTTGTTTTTGGTGAATGACTTCTATAAAGATTCTAGAGGTGAAGAAACCGAATAGCTCCAAGGAAGGAGAGGTGAGTCACAATGGACAAGCTTAGAAACCTTGTCCTTCCTTAGCCAGAGTGTCTCCTGACGCTTCTCACCTAAGTTTCTAGATAGAAGTCTTTCAAAACCTTTTTGAATGCAAGGATGTTATGTTCCTAGAAACCAAACGAAGGTTTAACTAAATGAAACGCGCTCCTAAGTATCACGGAGACTTAAAACATAAAAGTCAATCAAGCAAAGTAAAGTAAATGAATTGAAATGGAAGACAATGATAAACGGCCCTATGTGAAAGTGCAAGTGACACTTGGAGCCCCTTGACACACTTTCACACTAAGAAGTGGAAACTAACTATTACAATGTTGCTTAGTAGACTTGGAATTGCTTGGATAGCATTTTCCCAAGTTACTTTAAGTTTGAGAAATGTAAAGCAATTAAACTTCAAAGGTTCCGTGATACAAGGTCATAAAAGTGAAAAAATGAGCTATAGTATGTATACAATAGTAGGCTACAAGAGCTGAATATATCCTATCTCCAAAGTGTTTGAATTTGTGGTGGAAAAGGTGGAGAATGTTGCTGAAAACTGCACAAGAATGCAGCTTGGAGAACAACCTTTGTGTCCAATTCTACAAACTCTCCACTCCCTAAGATGCTACCCTCTTGGAGGAAGGTTGCTGGAACCTGACTCACCTCAAAATGAAGTCACACACCACTGTCAAACACAGAAACCGTGAGAAAAATAGGCCAGTTGCTGCACCAAAACTCAATTAGCCAAAAACCAGTTTGCTAGCATAGTATGGAAGGCAAAAATGGTGAATTCAAGTGAGATACAACTGGAATAAAAGGTAACACACAAAAGGAGCCTAGGAAAGGAACTAGAACAGATTATAAAAGCAAGAAAAACTCAAAACAATGAGGAAAATTTTGTGCAGTGAAACTGTTTGATGAAATTGCCAAACTGTTTGACAAAATGCCACAAATAACTGTAGAATTTATGTTTTCTGGTTTTTGATGTGTAAACTGGAGTGCAGGGATTTAATTGCCTTTTTCATATTGGTTTACACCTGTGTATGGATTTAATTATGTTTGGAACAAGATCCCCAGCTTTTGCCAAACCAGTTTACAATTTGAATTTGAAATGGTGGCTGAAATATGACAGCAGCAGTAAAAGTGGATGAAAAATGAGAAACAACAGTATGGAATTTGAGTGGAAGTGAGGTAAACGGCTCAATGACACTTCAAGCAACTTTATATCATCATAATAAATGTGTTCAAACTCCTAGACAACAAAGAAATTGACTGTTGTAAAATATGACAAGTGCACTAGTCACAAAGAAGTAAAATGTGGTGAGACAGCAGGGAATTCTCAATTGGACTCAAAATTTACCATATGAACAGTAACAAACCAATTTCAATTCACCAAAAATGACTCCAAGAGCAATGAAAGTGATCCAAAACAGTAAGGATCTCAAAATGAGGTATACACTTGCATATTTCAAGCAAAAATGATTAGTGAAATATGTGAATTGATGATGTGGCTGAGAAAAGTGGAACTAGACCATGCACACAAGTTTTAAATGGTCAATGAAGCATGTTCAAACAGTTGCTATGCACAGAAATAGACACAAACTCCAAATCACCTATTGAGTTGCCAATTATGCAGTAAAAAGTAAGAATTCTGCATCAGAATTTGAAAAATTGCATAGAATCAAAGCTGGTTGGATGAAAAATTAATCAAGATTGTTCCTATGCACTAGATCTAGCTGGAATATATGAGCTAGGAAAAATTAAATTGACCTAAAAGACTCAGGCAAAGACATAGGCACGGTGCAAAAGCCAAAAAAAAAAAAATGGTAAAAACCGTGACAGGTGTTGTCTCGATAAAACAGATTTTTGCTGCAACTCAAATATGGTTTTTGAGATTCAGCGAGACATGGTGATGCCTAACACCACATACATGCTTAATTCCATCAATCAAACTTGTCTTAAACAATTGAATCCATAAATTCAGACAGACATCATGCATACATGATCAACACAGCAGAAAATTTGTTGCAGAATTTGAATGTAGAATTATATGAACTCAACAATGTATTTTGTAATTCTGTGATGATTATTGACTGCAGTCACTTGAGACACGTTGTAATAAAGTAAACACACTTGAGCAAAAGTTGGAAACACGAAAAATCTGAATTAAAACAGATTTGAGAATCCAAACCCTAGACAAAGCAATTTCTGCAAAATTTGAATGAAAACAGAGTGCAATGCTGTATAAGCTCCAATGATCAAAGCTGACTGATTTTCTTTGCTTTATAGATCAACATATAGCTTAGAAAATGCTTGGACACAATTAAAAGCGAAAATCAAAGCTGGAACAGAATCAAACATACGTAACAGAGGAAAAAACGGTAAACGTTACACATGACTTTGACAGAAACTGAATTTGAAATTAAAGGTTGAATTGACTCAAATTAAAGAAAGTGCACCGCTTAAAATGAAAAGGAAAACACTATAGAACAGTGAACGAACAGAAGAATTCACTCAAAGACGAAAATACAAAGCAACAACAATGGAATAGTAGCAAACATGACAGAACAACACGAAAATGAAAAAAAAAATTGACGAAAGAGCACTTAGCTCTTGAAGCGTGAGTGGAACGGTTGGCTCTTGATGCCAAATGATGGAAGCTCTCTTGGAATTCAATCACGAACAGCCTCCAAGTCCAGAGATGGCAGCGGAATGAAGGTGCATCATGAAGCACGGAAGGTGTATGATGAAGGCTTCAATGAAGGTGTATGGAAGAAGCAAGGATTCTCAAGCTCCGAAAGCCTTCCAAGAGGGAAGGAAGCTAGAGGAGAGGGTGTAGAAGAGGCACAAGTGTTTGAACTCTGAAAAATGATTATGGAGAAATCTCAACAGCATTTCATTAAGTTTCAAAGTTGAATTTACAAGTGATGAAGCTCTCTATTTATAGATGAAGGAGAGCTTTTAAAACATACTGTGCAAGCTACTCTAAGTGTAAAATAAGCTTGTTGAGGAAGTTATGCAGTTGCAGAGACTTAGGATGCAAGGTACAGCATGCCAGGTCAGCAATCCAAGTGAAGAAGAAGACTCTGATATTCTGGCGCTGGGCAACCTGGAGAGGCGTTGGGCGCCACCTGATTTCCTTTTTTAATTCCTTAGTTGTCCTTCTTGGCAGCCTTCCCTAGCTATATGTACATGGTGTCTCCTCTTTATTAAAACAATGTAAAGTTTATTTAGTAAAGAGAAAGATGTGTTTAGTGATTAATACTCCATAAAAGTAAAGTAGTGAGTACTCCCTCTTCCTCTTGGATTCTCTTGGACATGGCTCTTGTTAAAGGACCTATGTTGATCTTGGATGGTCCTCCATCATTGTGGCTATTGGACGAGTAGTTGAGGGAGGAGACACTATTCATGGTGTTCCCAAACCACCCCAACACGTGCGTGTCATGATTGGCGAGCTTCGGGATCCCTAGGCTCAGGTCCCTGTACCCACTCCAGAAGTTCAATTTGTGGGAGAGGCCGTAGGAACTTTTTTAGCTTGGCCTAGAGCATTGGTTGTCACACACATTGGTACACAACAAGTATAATATTTGTATCATTGGCTATTTTATATTATAATTTCAAAATATTTGTTCATAACTTTGAAAATGTTATCTTCAGTTCACACATCCTCAAAAGCAACCGATGCATGAGGCACCAATACCTGAATATGATGATTGTCATGATGGTGATGACATGGCTGAAGCGGAGGATGATCCGATAGCAAAACTACTGACAAGAATTCCCAGGTTCAACAAAGGATTAATACAAATATACTGGGATTTAAGAGTATTTGGTCTTACCCCCCCCCCCCACTTGCCAGTATATATCACATTCAATGATTTATCGGAGATCATTTCGGGAGACAAGTGGTTGAATATTTCCGTTATTCAACTCTGGTCCATGTAAGATAGTTAATTTTGTCTACCATAATATTTTAATTTAGATGCCTACTTTGTAATAAGTTAACTTTGTTGTTATAGGTACATGGACACAATCATTGTAGATCAAGGTCGGTCTTCCGTTTACGGATTTGTTGAACCTCAGACCGTTCAACGTTGTGATAACACAACTGAAATGAAACAAAATCATTTGCAAACATGGATGGTTGAGTCAAATAGAGACATACACTACAAGAAAATTGCATTTTATATACAGATTATTACATACGGATTTTGATCCGTATGTAATGGACATGTTACATACCAATATTACATACGGATCATTTATAATGAAAAAAAAAATTAAAATACGGATTATCGGTATATAGAATCTGTATATAAAAATAAAATATAAATT
>NW_014541823.1:288285-291671 GCF_000741045.1 Vigna radiata var. radiata
GTAATGTATTGAACTTGCCCTTTTTTCTGTGGGTTTTTATCCCTTTATCTTTCTTTTTTATTATAGCAAGGGTGACATGGTGAAAAAGAAGAGATTGAAGAAAGGTGCACAATGTTCATGGTAAGTTTTGGTGCAAGCTTTAAATGAAGCAGATTATAAAACTTGCCTAGATTTTGGGTTTTGGTACAATTGGAAAAATGGGAGAGAGAAAAGTATATTGGATTCACTTTCTTTGTTATTATTTTAAGAGCTTATTGTTGTTGTTGTGTTGCAGGGGAAGAAAAAAGAAAAAAATGTTTCTAAGTTTGTCATTAGGATATTGCCTTCCTCCATCACGAACCTTTGGTTGAAATAAATAAAGCTATAACAGTGCATGAGAGAAAAATGAAGAAAACAGAAGCAAAAAAAACCATGAACGTGCAAACAGGCTATGGCATAAAATACTGAAACCTAAGATGGATAAGATTATACGAAGAGGTTTGTTTGATTTTGTTAATTTTAATTAATGTATTGTCATCGGTGATGAATTTCCTACTAAATTAATTTTTGTTTGAATTATAGGTACCCGATGTTTGTGGATCCATTGTGAGAATTGGATGACTGCCTTAGAATGGTGCTCCTTTTTGCAACATTACTTGCATCTGAGAGTAAAAAAATATAAGTGGAGTGTGTCCATAAATGTCGAAGGTACATACCTGGAATATTGAAAGCATGGGATTAATATGTAATGAGGAAATCAACCTCTATGGCTTCACTTTTCCTTTAAAAGTAAGTACCAATTTTGGCATTTATTAATGTTCACTAATCTTTGTAAATTTAGAGTCAAAGATAAGAAAAAAATTTACCAGTTTATGCTAATTAAGAATGTGAGTTAACCTCATTTAAATTTCTTAATACCATTTAAGTATTTGTTTGTGAAACTAATTACTATTTTAATTATTCATTGGAACTCTCTGACATTATTTTGTTGATAATGTGGCTCATCATTTGATAGGAAAGTTTGGACATTATCAATCTCCCTAGAGTTTTAATAATGATTTCCTTCATGTCATTAGTTCCATATGCCTTACTTATGGAGGGTGTCAAATTTTCTCCTTCATATTAGCAATATGCAGTATGTGTATAATTTCTTTTTAAATCTTTATTTTTCCTTGATAGAAAATTGAGAAAAAGGAAAAGATGCTAACATTTAGTTTGCTGGTCTTTCCAATGCAGGCAAGCCAAGGGCTGAATGTTAGAGTTATTTTTCAGATCAATTTTTGCTGCATTCTACTTCCATGCATACCAACAGGTAATCAACTTCTAACTTCTTCATATTATTAGAAACTCTGAATTAATCATCTTTTGGTCCAAATTACTCATATTGACACCTTAAATGAACAATCAGACTGGTTGAGTATTGTATTTGCAAAAAATTTCTTAATTGATAACAGGTTTCATATATGGTGTTGGAGATGGTGTCACTTGTGTCACACTCAGTTGCAAACAGTGTGAAGCGTGTGGTTATCATTGTTTCTTCTTCCAAACTCTTATCTCTCTGTTAATTCACTTGGTAAGTCTCCAATGGCCAAAACATTGGCACGTAAATTTTATGGTTCATTTTGTCAACTTTTTTTGTACTCTGAAAACACATGCATGTGAACTTCGTAACTTTGTTTAATGTTTTAATTAATAATAGCAGTAAACACAATAATAACTTATTGATCCTTTGAACTTATTCTGTTGCTGCAGGTTTCATCTGATTTTCTTGAGAAGTACTTAGAAGCATACTCAACGGCCTCTAATTGCTTTCTGAGGTTCTTGAACAGATTTATAGACTATGTACTTTTAATTGTTGCATTGAACATAGTAAAGTGCCAAAGGTAGTTCAAGGACTAACAGGTATATAATTATAATAACGTCTTTCTTTGAATTTCGTAATATTTGTTTCTCTGCTTCAGTTACGAAAATCAATAACTAGTTTTAATACTTAAAGGGAGAATGTGTTTCTAAAAACGAAAGTAGATATTGGCTTAGGATGAATGTAATCATTAGAATTTAGTGTTCGTAGTCAAGGTTTCTGGAAATGAATCATAATTTAAATTGTGATTTAACAGTTTGTTCAACATGAATCAAATTGTTGACTTTAGTTGGGATTATCTCATTCATCCATCTGGAGTTTTACTTCAGTGGCCATTTATTTGACCTTATGTAACCTTTGTTACACATATGCTTTATTTAATTTTAGAATTGACTATGCTAGAGCCTTAGTTTGGATTTTACCTAGTGAATTAAAAGATTTATTGTTCTAAAAGCTGGATTGAGTCTTTTTGAAGTGTGAGCAAAAATGTTGTGTTGTCTATTAATTAATTTTCGGCAAGCTACATTTATTCAATTATGGACCTTTTCCCTTGCTCCTCTCTTTTCATTCCTTTATCACTGCAGGCATGTTATTATCATTTACTATTCATGAGTATTTCAATTGATTTAGATTTACTGCTTTATTTTCCTAATAACTGTCTGTTAACTCATTGGCAAGTGTACCAAATCGTCTAAAGTAATAAATCGGTAAGACCAGATATCGTTTCCCAAGAGACTCGTGTAACTAGACAATCGTATAATTTCTAACTAACCTAGACTAAAGAATGTTTCCATAATTTGAGTTTTGGTGAAATTTAATTAACTATAAAGTATAAATGATAAAAGTGATCTTAAGCACTCAAACACTTTGAAATGGAGAGATTAGAAATGTGATGGAATGATATTGTTGGGGGTATGCTTTCACCAACTTCACTCTTATGTAAATAAAATTACTTCCCCTTCATTAAATTGCCAAAGTCAATCTACTAAATTACTCAAACCCCAATCCCTTGGTAGAAAGAGCCTAGACTTCCTTANTANGCTNCAATCCCTTGGAAAACCTAACAATTAGTTCCGCATTAAGAAATGAGATTTTAAGACAACCAAAGGGCCTAGTTCTATCCCTAGATACTATTTCCTTTAGGTGTTTAACCCAAATCCGGATTTACCCAACATTTCCCAATATTAAGCAACCCTAAAATCAAGTTATGAGTAGCAATTTCACAACAAGCATTAATAGAAGAAATCAAACACTAGCAATCAATGAAAGAGGCATCTTTTCATTCAAAACAAAATGATTTACATAAAAGTTCAGTGGCTACAACAATCCCCCAACAATAATGAAACTAGCTCTCCATGAATGGGGAGCTTGAGCTTACAACAATGGTGGAAATGGAAGAAGAAAGGAGACCCAAGGATGAAGAAGGAGTGTTCCCACAACTCCAAGCTGCCTCCAAGAGCTCCAAAATGAGAGAACACGAGTCTGGGTGCCAAAAGATCCAAAGTCCCTCGCGTTTTAGGTCTAAAAAGACCTAATTTTTCCACAT
>NW_014541823.1:298461-300417 GCF_000741045.1 Vigna radiata var. radiata
AAGTTTGAAACCAAAAATTAGTACATAACGAGTGATATAGAATCTTGTAGCTTGATGAAAACATGTAAAACAAAAGGCTAACAGCAGGCCCCACTTGTAACAGAACCACAGTGCAAAGAAAATAGGAGTGCTGTCTTGGTGCGTCATAGCTGGGCTGCACAGGTTTTGTGTAGCTGAGCTAGAGCTGTCATGGTGCACCAGAGCTGGGCTGCACAGGTTTTGTGCAGCTGAGCGCAGAGTGCAGAGTGTTGTCCTGGTGCGCTATAGCTGGGCTGCACAGATTTTGTGCAGCTGAGTGCTAGTCTGTCAGGGTGCGCCATAGCTGGGCTGCACAGGTTTTGTGCAGCTGAGCGCCATATCAGAAAAATGCAGAAAAAGCCCTCTGCTGGTATAGCGCGCAGGTGTAGCGCAGGTGCAGCTGAGCGGTAGTCTGCAGAGTTTACTTTTGCTGCATTTTGGGCTTTAAATCTTGGATTTTCAACATTTGCATGCATTCAATCTCTTTCAAACTAAATGGTCATGTTTCTGCTACTTAAAAACAACAAGAATGCACCATGAAACAATCAAATGCATGAATCTAAAAGATGAATGACAATGCACCTAACTATACATGTCAAGACCATGCTTTTACACAAAGCATATATCTAACTACTTCAAAACACATCATTGCACCCTAAATGTTCTAGAACACATCAACACAAACAAAAAAAATACTCCAAAACGTACTCTTTCACAACAACACTATACAACAACAACCATGCAACTAAAAACAACATATAAGTTAAAATGCAAACTAACATGCTCCAAAATAACCAAATCAAACTAAAACATTCTAAAGCAAATTCAAACAATCAAACCACACTCAAAACAAAATCAAACAACAAAATCACACACAAGAAAGGTTAGAAAAGTTGGGTTGCCTCCCAGTAAGCGCTTGTTTAACGTCACGAGCCTGACACCGTTATGCTCAAGGTTGATTTTTGATGTTGGTGTGCTTCTTCTTTTCATGACACCAACATAATCTCAGCAATTTTCTTGTCACCAACTTGACTCTCCTTGAGTAGGGAGCCTCGATTTCAAGTACCTCATTTGCCTTTATCGTCTTAATAACCCATAACCTGTTCTTGAGCTTCACTGGTTTGCCAGGTTTGGGTTCATTACTTTCCACAACAGGGAGTTGGTGTGCAAGTTTCTCTTCTTTATCTCCATCCTCCTTCTTCACTTTTGGGGAGAAACAATTTAGGCTCTTTTTGGCTAACTTAGCAACTTGCCTTGGTAGACTAGTAACAGATAGAACTTCATCGGTTGCTGCAAGGCTAGTCTGTT
Organism: Vigna radiata var. radiata; assembly: GCF_000741045.1. NCBI lineage: Eukaryota > Viridiplantae > Streptophyta > Magnoliopsida > Fabales > Fabaceae > Vigna > Vigna radiata. Next base: position 299,788 of record NW_014541823.1, read on the forward strand.
CCTCATGACTTGGCTGCCCAGCTTCAAAGACATTGAAAGTTACCTCTCTATCTTGGTCTTTTAATTTCAGTATTCCCTCTTCCATATGAATGACAACCTTAGCTGTCTTCATGAAAGGTCTTCCAAGGATGAGCGGTATCTCAGCATCTTCCTCCATCTCCATCACTACAAAGTCCACCGGGAATTGAAGCTTATCAATGTTCACCACCACGTCTTCTACCACACCATAAGGGTATTTGATGGACCTATCTGCCAATTGAAGCATCATTCGTGTTGGCTTGGCTTCAAGATCACCAATCTTTTTAAGCATAGATAGGGGCATCAGGTTGATGCTAGCCCCTAAATCAATAAGAGCTTTCCCTATATCGTGGTTTCCAATGGTGCATGGGATGGTGAAACTCCCCAGATCTTTAAATTTTGGAGGGAGAGTTTTTTGCATGATGGCACTACAATTTCCCTGCACTTCAATTGTTTCCTCATCTAAATACTTTTTCTTCTTGTTGAGGATTTGCTTCATGTACTTTGCATAGGCAGGAATTTGTTGTAGTGCTTCGGTCAAGGGCATAGTGATCTCAAGCTGGTTGAATATTTGCTTGAATCGAGCCAATTGTTTCTCCTTTTCTCTATTGG
>NW_014541823.1:302867-325565 GCF_000741045.1 Vigna radiata var. radiata
CCTAACAATTAGTTCCGCATTAAGAAATGAGATTTTAAGACAACCAAAGGGCCTAGTTCTATCCCTAGATACTATTTCCTTTAGGTGTTTAACCCAAATCCGGATTTACCCAACATTTCCCAATATTAAGCAACCCTAAAATCAAGTTATGAATAGCAATTTCACAACAAGCATTAATAGAAGAAATCAAACACTAGCAATCAATGAAAGAGGCATCTTTTCATTCAAAACAAAATGATTTACATAAAAGTTCAGTGGCTACAACAATCCCCCAACAATAATGAAACTAGCTCTCCATGAATGGGGAGCTTGAGCTTACAACAATGGTGGAAATGGAAGAAGAAAGGAGACCCAAGGATGAAGAAGGAGTGTTCCCACAACTCCAAGCTGCCTCCAAGAGCTCCAAAATGAGAGAACACGAGTCTGGGTGCCAAAAGATCCAAAGTCCCTCGCGTTTTAGGTCTAAAAAGACCTAATTTTTCCACATCAGCATTGCCACCGCTCAGCTGCACCCCAGCTGCAGCCCAGCTGCAGCCTTCCAGAAAGTTGGGCGCTCAGCTGCACCCCAGCTGCACCCCAGCTTCAGCCTTCCAGAGAGCAGGGCGCTCAGCTGCACCCCAGCTGCACCCCAACTTCAGCCTTCCAGAGGAGAATGGGGCTCAGCTGCACCCCAGCTGCACCCCAGCGGCAGCAACAGTCTTTGCTCAATATTTCCACTTTTACGTTCATTCTTTCTTCTGTGGTTCTTTCATTCGTCGGTTTGGCCAACAAGCTTCATGTACATGATCTAACAACCAAAAAGTGGGGATTAATGAAGTAATTTAAAAGAATTCAACTAAAGATGTAGCTACTTAGAAACTTAACAAATTGAGGCATAAGGAAGGTATAAAGCTAAGAAAGAGTTGACATTTTCTCTCAATTCACTCTGAAATCATAGCAAAATATGTCATTATCACTGTCATTCACTCATTTAATGTTTATTCTGTTACAACTCAAGCAAAACATTGAGGAGGTTGTAGGTATTGGAAAGGGAGTTACTAAACTCTATGCAGCCATTGATCTGGAGAAGGCAAGAGTAGGAAGGACTAGAATTTTAGAAAATGAACATACTAATCCCAAATGGTATGAGTCTTTTCACATTTATTGTGCCCATGTGGCTTCAGATATTATATTCATTGCGAAAGATGATAATCCTATTGGGGCAACATTAATTGGAAGAGCATATGTGCCAGTTTTTGAGGTCTTGGACGATGATGAAATAGATTATGAGTATTTATGTCCTAGCTTACAGTAGTTCCCAAGTCTTTATCCTACTTACAGTAGTTCCAAAGTACTTTTTCTTTATATGTTTCTCTTAGCTACAAATTGATTATATCTTATACTCCTATTCATGACTTGGTAGTTAGTTCCTTTTACAAGAAATTGTTTTTGTTTTTGTTGCTGTAAAGAAATTATATATAGTATGCACTGTTTTGAAATTTTGGGTTTTTAATTGATTTCTCCTAAATCACATTTTAAATCATTAATACAAGTTCAAAATACTAAGATTTTTTTTTTAGTTTATTATCATTAAAACATGATCTTAGAAGAGGGGCTTGAATTGAACAATATTTTCTTAGTTATAAAAATCTCATTATGTCTTAGTTTATTATGTGTGGCTTCCTTTTTACCTCTCTTTTACTAATATATTATATTATGTTCCAGGAATCGACGAACTTGACTTCATCCACTAGATTAAGGTTTGTTTTTTAATGATATTTAAGTTGATTTTTTCTTTTAGACATTGCATAAGTTGATATACTTTATGATAATTATTATTCTTTGCTATTAATTCTTTTGGACCTCACTCAACAAGGTTGTGTCTATATTTGAAAACGATGAATGTTTCAAGGCTGTTGAACGTAACAAAGATCGTTGGGATATGTCTAAAAGCTTCTTTGAGGAACTTGTAATCAAGGTGGGACAATCTTATAGAACTTTTAGTCATTTACTTTTTAGTGAATGTTTACTGTATATGCCCACATTTGTTGATATTAAGTATTATGCAATTTTTGTATCCAACACTACAGTGACGTATGAAATTTGGGACAATCTTTTTAAAGTCACAGTTCATAATGAAGACCATAAGTGCCTTGTTAGGAGGTATTTTTTAAGTCTTAAAAGTGCAGGATTTTTTTTCAATATATTTACTTTCATATCTACTTATTAAGCAGTGATAAATTTTCTGATTACTTTAAAGGGAATCTCAACTTGTGATTTTAGATGTTTGCATATTACAATGCAGGTTAACAATGCAGGGGTTAGTGGAATAGTAACCAAAGACTTTGCTTTATTGAAACCAAATATGAGATTATTTAATTTTTTTTAAGCTATAAAGTTACATACGGATTTTCCATATGTAAATTATATACGGATAATCTATATTTAATTTATATACAGATTTTATATATGGATAATCCGTATGTAACTTATATACGGATTATCCGTATGTAACTTATATACGGATTATCCGTATGTAAGTTATATACGGATTATTCGTATATAACCTTATCTATGCCCCTATTATATACAGATTTTTGGCCGTATGTAATCCGTATATAACACAATTTTATATACGGATTTTAGAGGTTATATACGGATTTTGGCCGTATGTAACAACAATTTTTCTTGTAGTGATATACCTTGTGCCATACATTGACGGGTATGCCTTGTTTTATGTAAAAGGTAATTAAAGTTTACTTAATTAGTTTACTAACTATTTATGATGTTCCAAACAGGGCTCACTGGCAACTGGTAGTCCTCATTCCCAAAAAAAATACAGTTGTCTTCTTCTGTTCGCTGCAAAAGAAGATGAAAGATGACTTGAAATTCTTGCTTCAAGGGTAAGTGTTTCGCTAAAAATGACTTTTAATTTCATGTCGGCCTTAATTTTTAATGATTTCATACTTATATTAATATTACTTTCTGTTTTAATGTAAATAGATTAATGAGTACATCTCGAGGTCAGCTAAATAAAGTGTTGTGTCCCAAGGTTTGGTGCATTTATAGTTTTAATTCATTTACTTTGTTATTCAATTATCTTAATTCTTAACTATATTTACTTTGTCATTTTAGTGTAACAAATAGCTTGATTCATGGGAATATAGGTAGTATGTGATGTCTTGGATTAAGACCATCATTCGAGCTAGCATTACAGATAAGTGGAATGAGGTAATAATCAGGCTTACTTTGAAAACATCAAAAAATCAATTAATTCTTTTGAACATATATCAAACCATAATCAATATTTCTTAATTGTGCAGAACTTCAACAATTCATCTGCTATAACCGAAGGCATGATAAGGCAGATAAGGCACGAGTGCGCAACTTATCTTATCCAAAATTGGAAGTAGAGCAAGACTTATTTTTGTTGTTTTCAATTACTTAGGTTTAGTTTAAGTTTATAATTTTATTTTATTGATCATGGATTGAATTATATTTATTTATAGCTCAAACAAACAATTATTTATTATAAACAATTGTTCTGGGAAATTTTTCTGAATTTCATGTGTGGTTATATTCGAAAAATTAATTTTTATTAAAAAATATTGCCCCGTAGACGTCAGTTAAGGCAAACCTGATGTCCACAGACATCAGCCAATGCACAAAGCGACGTCCAATAAGTAACAGTGACAAAACGATCCAGCGCGTACATACGTCTCTTTTGTTGATCACTGACGTCTATGGTAACGTCTATTGTTATTGCGCCTAACTTCTATTTGGACGTCGATTATGTGCAAAACCGATGTCTATATACACGTCTGTCATTACCTGACTGATGCAAAGTAACGTCACTAGAATAGACGTCGGATACGAAACTAACGTTAAAAACCCAAAATAACCGACGTTATGTTTTTCCATTAGTTATGGTTTATAATAATGATAATGAAAAGAGAACCTCTTACTTAAAAATTATCTAAACTTAACTTAAATTCAAATTTTCTACTAGATTTTTTATGATATTTTTCTACTGTATTTTTAAAATATATTAATTTTAATATATTAAATTTTTTAATATATTTTAAAATATTAAAATCCTTTTTTTAATATATCAAAATAATGCATTTCAAATATAAAATTAAAAGACAGTAAGAAAATAATAAAAGATTTGGACTCGACGGTATAGTTTGTACAATCCTATTTTAATTTTTTCTTTTTACACTTTTTTACTCCAAAACATTATCTTAAGTAAATTATAAAGTTAAAAAAAAAATACACATATCACTTATCTTCATAAATTTATTAAAAAAACAATATTTGAAAATAAAATATTTTTATGTACTAAAATGACTTCCAAAAACATATAATAAAATTTTTCAAATGGTCAAGCCAAAATTAAAATATATCAAACAAGTCTAAATTTTTTATCTTTTTTAATTTCGTTTCTGTTAGTAAAAGCTTCTCTCTCTTTTTTCTTTTTTTCTTTTTACTTGTGAGAAAACAAGAGTAAAAATATATTTCGTATATATTATAAATAGGTATAAATATGAAGGTACAACTAAAACATGTATAAAGGTGAACACCAACACATTTTATAAAGTTACCTTAATTTTATATTTGATAATATTATTTGGTATTGTTTTCATTTTATATATAGTTTATAATGCACGACAAAATATTCCTTTTCCAAATTAAAAGAAACAAAAAGACAAATTTTAAAAAACTGTAGAGTTTTAAATAGAAATTATTTTAGACACTAATTATTTTTGTAACTAAAATTTTGATACCTATATTAGAGACCAATTTAAATTTTAATTTATGATTTAATTATAATTTTTTATTTATAATGAAAATTAGTTTGAATACTAATAAATTTTATTATATAAATTAATATTAAATTAGTCATTATGTAATTAATTATTTTTTATCTTTAAAACTAGGTGTTAATGCATTATTTATCTCTTTGAATAATTCTAACTAAAATTACTATTGGAGTATACAAATAAAATAAAATAATTTTGTATAAAAAAAAAACAAGTAGGTTTAGTATTAAAAGTACAATAGGTCCAATATTTTCTATAAGATGGTACTCCTTTTCCAGCAGCCACTAATTATTTCAAAATAAATTTAATATCTGTAAATATTAAAATTGGTGATAATGGAATATACAACGTGTCATTCTAAGTTCTGACCTATTCCAAGGGATACTAGGTCATTTAATTAAATAGACTTCCCAATTTCTTCATGAAGACTAGTATGCAGAAATTAGCTATATTCAGTTAGTTCTTAAAATATTATTACTTGATTTAAATATTATTATTATATTATTATTAAAGAGTCATAATTAATTATAGAATAAATAGCTGGTTCACAAGAATAATTATATATTTTGGTTTTAGAATAATAAGAAATAAAATAATAATTTTTTGTAAATTTTGTTGATAATCAATATAATTGAGAATATATGATAACTAAAGTCGTGTTTAATCTTTTTAACTATTATGTATGTTTATTAGATGAAAAACTTAATATTAATATAATTATACTAACTATTAGTAGAAATTAAATAAAATTAAAGTTTTTATAATAAAATTGTATATTTTTTGTCATATTTTAAAATGAAATATATTAATATTTGTTGACTAATAATATATTATTTACAATTGTATGGAGAAAAATAAAGTTTTCATAATATGTTTAAATTCCAATGAATATCCATGGCCGAAATTAGTGGTAGATAATTGACAGAATTTGAAGAGTGAATAAGTGATTGAAGGGGCTAAAGTCAAATATTTTGTTTGTTTGGTAATAAGCACTATGGTGGTGTGCATATAAATAGAGGTTATTAAAGAGAAAAATATACAAAAAGTTCATTCTTTTCTTAGAACCAACACAAAAATGTCTGCTATATTGGTGTTTCTTCTTCTTGGAATATTATCTTCCATTACAGGTCTGTATGCTCCTCTTTCATGTTTTTACTCTTTTAATAAATATTCTTGAGTATATAAATGTAAGTTTAACTCACGTATTAATACACAATATTAATTATTTTTATTTTATTTATCAAGAATTCAACCAAACGTATCTCATTCACATTGTAATGAATTTTTTATTAATATATATATATATATATATATATATATATATATATATATATATATATATATGTGTGTGTGTGTGTGTGTGTGTGTGTGTGAAAGTTAAATACATTTTTAATTTTTAATTTTTAATTTTAACATAAAATTAAAAGTCCTGTTTATCTTATATTTTGATATAGGTTCCAAACTTTTACAATAAATAAATATGTAATTATCTTAATGTAATTAGTTAATTTTTTTTTTATTTATTTATATGGTTCACACTCAAATGCCAATATATACAATATCGTTTAGTATACGAAAATAAATAAATACTATCGAGTTAAAAAAATTATATTATTTTTTCTTAAATTTGTTATTTTTTTCTAACTGTGTGAAGTTCAAATTTGTTGTTTCTTTTAATTTCATTTAATTATTTTTATTTGGTTTTAGAATATACAATGTTGGCCTTTTTGTTTTTTTAATGTTAAATTTAGTCTTTTACTTTAAAGTAGACTTCTATTTAAAAAAAATAGTAACACTAACATGATTTTTTATACCTTTTGAAAATTTTCCTATAGTTTGTTTTAAAAAGATCACAAAAAATAAGATTTTCTTTGTATGTAAATTCTGTAAAGTCCCATAATTTTATTTTTTAAAAAAATCTATAAAAGATAGAAATTTTTCACTATACATTTTTAAATTTACAGCCAAAATTGAGACCTTCATTGGTAAACTTTTAACAATATCATGATGTAAGTAATAAATGATTAAATTATTTATTTGTTTTAAGGTAATTATGATTATTTTAATATTCACATTGTTAGAGTGGATAAAATAAATTAAAGAACTGAACTATTAAAAAATTTTATAAATAAAAAAAAATTATTGTAAGAACTAAATTGAAAATTAGTTAATACAAATTAAACTAAACTATTTTTTGTTTTACTAAATTATATTATATTTTATTTCACAAATTTTGTTGAATTTTTTTAAAAATTTTGAAAAAAAAAATATTTTCTTATCAATTTTTATATAATCTTGTTGTATAAAAATTAATAAAAATATATATATTAATTATTTAAAGAATTAGATGAACAAATTCCATTTCAAAATAGAAAATTATCGATTAAAAAAATAAGACATACGAGATTGATCAATTAATATGCTCCGTGTAGACATACATATATATGAGAAAGTATAAAAGTATAGTAATATTATAAGTTATATACAACACAACTTTCTATTTAATTAAACTTTATAGACACAATAAATATATAAGTATATATATATTATTTCTATAAACACTATAAAATCAGCATTAACACCGATTCCAATAAAACTACGCCATGGTTGGTTTTATCCTCTTCCAATGATTTAACTTTGTTAAACACAATGCAGCTGCAGAATCTGTAGGAGTTTGTTATGGAGTACTTGGCGATTCTCTACCATCAAAGCAAGAAGTTGTTGATCTATACGAAAGCATTGGCATAGGTAAAATGCGTATATATTTTCCAGAACCAGACACACTGGAAGCTCTAAAAGGTTCAGGAATTGAGTTGATCATGGACGTGGCAAGGGAATCTCTTCAATCTCTCACAGACCAAAACGCTGCCATGGACTGGGTGAACACAAACGTCGTACCCTATGCACAAGAAGTCAATTTCAAGTACATTTCAGTAGGAAACGAAATTCGTCCAGATTACAACGAGGCTCAGTACATTTTGCCTGCCATGACCAACATTCACAATGCAATTTCATCAGTCAATTTAGGTCAAATCAAAGTCTCCACAGCAATAGACTTAACCCTAATTTCCAACCCCTACCCACCTAATGATGGAGTTTTCAATTCACAGTCATACATAATACCCATTGTTGAGTTCTTGAAGAACACCGAAGCCCCACTTCTTGCAAACATTTACCCTTACTTTGCTTACGTTGGTGATAAAGAAAACATTCCTCTTGAATATGCTCTTTTCACCCAACAGGGGGAGAACAGTGTTGGGTACCAGAACCTGTTTGATGCAATGCTTGACTCAGTATATGCTGCACTTGAGAAAGCGGGAGCAGGTGATGTGAAGATTGTTGTTTCTGAGAGTGGGTGGCCATCTGCAGGTGGAGATGGAGCTTCAGCTGAAAATGCAGCCACTTACTATGCCAATTTGATTGCTCATGCAAAGAGTGGGAGTGGAACTCCGAAGAGACCAGGTGGGTCTATAGAGACCTACTTGTTTGCAATGTTTGATGAAAATAACAAGCAGGGTGAGGAATCTGAGAAGCATTTTGGTCTCTTCACCCCTGATAAATCACCTAAATACCAACTTACTTTCAATTAGTTCAAATTCAGATAGATTTATATAGATAATCTTCTTTAGTTTCAATAAGTGTGGGGTCTTCCCCCATCTACTGAAATGTGTTTCTACCCTTAAATTAATAATGTCAGAGATCATCTTTTGTTTTGTAATATATTTACTTAGTTTGCTTAAATAAATACCAACCAAATTTATGTTGGTTTATTTCAATCAAAAATACTTGAAGATTTGAAGAGTTTATGATGTCAGTTTGTACACTCTTCTTTATATATATATATATATATATATATATATATATATATATATATATATATTTTTTTGTGTCTTGAGTTTTTTTTATTATTATTAATCTTAAATTGGTGATGAATCTCGATTACTTTTTAGACTATTGGTATAAAGATATCAGTTACTAAAGTGATAATAATATCATTTTATGAATGTAATGTGTGAATATCGTTAATAAAATTAAATATTGAGACTTTATTGATGACTTAAATAACGTAATGAAGAGGTAAGGAAATGAAAAGTCAACAGGGGTTCTTGTATGTAATTTTGTGGAATAAGTGTTTAAGGAATTATACTTATTTAATGCTTACTTTCAATTGGGATAAAAAAAATTGTTCATAGTGATAATTGTTAAAAAACTGTTATTTTCATACTTGTTTGATTCATAACACATTCTTTATGACCTAGAAACTAGCTTGAAACCATGCATTTTGTCTTAGTTAGGGTATAAGAGAGTCAAAGGTGGTCTGATGGATATTAGGCTTGGTTTTCATAGTTTTGACAGGACTGAATAAGAATTGGATGAAGGATAATAAAGTGAGAAGGAATTGGACTCAAGAAAAGATGGAAAAAGGTATAAATGAAGAAACGCAACTACTGTTGAGCGTTAGGTTACCACTGAGCGCCAGTTTCGTGGAACAGATTCTATCAAATGCTTAAGCGCTAACGCTGAGGGGAGAAGATAGAGTTGTGCCTACCACTGAGCGCCGACCTCTCCAGTAACAGCACTGTCAAACGCCTGGGGTGAATGTTGAGCGTCCCACTTGAGTGTCGCACCTACCGCTGAGCGGTGAACCCAGCGTTGTACTTTGGGCTTGGGCTTGTTTTCTGTAATTTTTCACAGTTTATAAATAGCTCAGTGTGACCCTTAGAGGACATCTTTTGATGGCTTAAGCACAGAAACACGTTTTTCACCCTTTTGGGGGCAGATTTGGAGATTTGACAACTCTCCTTTTCTCTTTCTAGGGTTTCTATCTCTTACATTCCATTGTACACCTAGTTTCTCCATGATGATGGAGAACTAATCTCATTTGTTATTGGAGAAGATGTAACCTCTAAACTCTCTTGTATTTGAATTGTTCTTGAATATATATATGCTTTCATTCATTATTTGTTAGGGTTTTTCCTCTATACTTTATGTTTGCATTGTTTAACTCATCCAATTGCATGATCATTGATTTTGTCGATATGGACACATACGGGGAAATCATGCAATTTGCTTAAGTTAAAGAATAAGAGAGTCAAAGTGGGCTTTCTTGGTTTTATGCTTGGTTTTCCCTTGTTTTGGTAGGACTTATCAGGACTTTGATGAAGAAAGTGAAGGAAGAGAAGTGTTGCATGAAAAAGAAGGTGGAAAATTGAAGAAAAGTAGAATCGAAGCCACCGCCGGGCAGTATGACCTTCAATGCATTCTCTGTCACGCGCTTAAAGGGCACCGCCAAGAGGTGAGAAATCACACTCACCGCCAGGCGGTGGACTCTTCAATGGAATCTCTAGAGGACGCTCAAGCGACAATGTTGAGCGGTAAGATCAAGTGCATGAACCAGAGCAACTATCTTTTGACAGAAAGAGGGGGAGAAATACTCTATTCACACCTCAGAGGCGAATTTTGGATGTGGTAGCTCCAATCTATCAAATCTAGGGTTTATCTTTTCATTCTTTACATTATTTTCATCTAGTTTCACCATGATTATGGTAAACTAAACCTCCATTGTTGTTGGAAAATTGATGTAATCCTTTGAAACTCTCATATATTGAATTGTTGCTTTATTCATATGCTTTTATTCATTAATTGTTAAGGTTTTTTCCCTTTTCTCTATGCATGCTTTGTTTAACTCATTCAATTGCATGATCTTTGATTCTATCTTTATGGACACATATAAATAGAGCTAGACATGGGAAAACTCTCTCGGTAGCAATATTACTGATGAAGGTTGAAAAACAGTTATTTTCATATGTCATTATAGACTTAATTACGCCCTTTACTACTTGGAATGAGCTTAGAATAAAGCAAAACTCAATAAATGAGTCTGTAGAGAGTCAAAAGCTGTTTTTAGCGATATTATGCTTGTTTTGCATTGTTTTGTAGCTATTTTGAGGAAATGAAGAATGGAGCTGAAGATAAAGGTCGTAGACTCAAGATTTGAAGAGTCGATGCACCGCCTGGCGGCAACTTACACCGCTGGGCAGTCCAGGGCGAGGAGTAGGCACTGGCGTTGGCGCTGGGCGGTTTTGAGGGAAACCGTCGGGTGGTGACCCTTGCCGCCGGGCGGTTTGGAGGTTTATGGGAAACCGCCGGGCGGCACACTTATTCCGTCGGGCGGTGGTCCGCTGGGCTTGGGCCTATTTTCTGTTGCGCTCCTCACCTATAAATACCCCTATTTCGAATTCAGAGTCATTCTTTTGACAGGGGAAGACGGCCAAACCTAATTTTGCTCTTTGAAGAGGATCTCTTGGATGCTTAGGCTCCTTTTCATCTTTTCTAGGGTTTGCTTTTCCATTCTTCTTCCATTTTTCATCTAGNTTCACCATGNNAATGNTGAANTAAACCCTATTGTTGTTGGGGGAAACAATGTAATCTTTTGATACTCTCTTTTATTGAAACTCTTGATTATTTATATGGTTTCCATATGTTTGATTGTTAATTGATGGGTTCTCATCTGTGCTTAATGCCTTTATCGTTTAACTTATTCGATAACTGTTGTTTGTCTTTATTGATACGGGGACGTACAGTAATGTCATGAACTGGTGAGTAATTCCTTGATTTTGCAATACCACCTAGGGATAGGGGTAGGACGATCAATTGCGTTTAACTTCTGCTCTATAATGCTGTATTAATTGCTAGGGGAGGCTAGGGATAGCAAGCCAGTAGTTAATATTAGGCTCTTTCTGCCGAGGGATCGGGTTAAGGGTAGGCTAAGAAATTTGCATGACAAGTAATTAATCAAACTAATAATTCAATAGGAGTAGATAAGAGAGAGCGGATAATGATGAAATTGTAAACCCCCAACAACTCCATTCATCCATTGTTTTCTTCTTGTCATTTGAATCAATCTCTTTTGCATGTTAATATTTTTGTTCTCAAATCAAATTAATTATTTTTATTTTCAAGTCTTATTATTTTAATTCACGTGAACGAGAAAGCCTTTCGAGTCTCTTGGGAAGAACGATATTGGGTTACTCCAATTATATTACTTGAACGATTTGGTATGCTTGTCAATCCGTCAACAATTACCTAGACATAGGAATAGGAGGACCGATCGCCTTAAGCTTCTGTGTGAATTATGTAATGCACGATCAATTGCTAGGGAGACTAGACATAGTAAACTAGTAATTAGGAGTAGTATCTTATCACCAAGACATTGGGGTTAAGGGTAAATTAGAAAGTAGCATTGACATTAATGAAAAAGTCGAATTCTTAGATATATGAGAGTGGATAGGATGAAATCATAAACCCCAACAACATAATTCATTCATCCATCATTCACCTGCGTTATCTTTTGGTCAATTGATCAAAACCTTTGCATTCATATTTAATTTTCGTTTTTGCATCATAAAACCCTACTTTTTGTTATTCAAGTCTTAAATAATCAAGAAATCACATGAAAGTTTAGGCCTAAGAGTCCTTTGGGAAATGAGACTCGGACTTACCGTTTTATTATTACTTGATACGATCTGGTACACTTGCCAAAGTGTTAACAACAATCTCAACAGATTCTACCAGGAAGAATGATGCAAGACGAAATGACCACAGAGGATGTATATCTCTTGCATGCTATCAAAAATGACATTCCTACCAATTGGGTGGATGTGTTAAGAGATCAAATGGCTAAAACTGCACGCAATAATTCTCATTATCTACCTTATGTTGTCCTTGTAAGCAACATACTTGTGCTTGAAGGAGTGAATACTTGTGGTGAAAGGAAATATTCATGTAACTCCACAAATTTTATACATCATAACACTCTTGTATCACTTAGACTAGTGAGGAAAATGAGAGGTTGGTGCTTTAATGGTGAAGAGAATTTGATGTATTGTTTTGGGAGCACTTCTGTTACAAGTGAACAAAGAACTGATCTATTCTCTGACAACAACAGTGCGCATTTCTTGGTTGACTCGTTCCAGATAATTGTGGACAAGCTTAATTAGCCCGAGAGAAAAGTCGACCGTGTTTTGCAACAAGGAAATGATAAAGATACATCTGAAGATGACTCTATGGATTCATATGAACAAGGATATGGATAATGATCTATACAAAATAGGATTTTGTGTCTACAACATTATGTCATGAGTCTTGTTTGATGTTGTCTTTGCTCTTAGTTATCTTTTGAAAATGGCTTAGATTGCCATTTTGTCTTGGTTTAATCAAATTGTAATATCTTTTGGTAATATCAATGAAACCAATCGTTTATGGTTCAATTCAATCTACTTTGATTTCTTAATTGAATCTGTTTAAATCATTCTAAAATCATTATTTATCATGTGAATATCTGTGACAGGGTAATGGAAGTGTCTCCAATCTTCAAGAAGGAGTGGCTCCTCAATCCAGAATGACACAACGGAATGGAGAATGGAGTTTATGGATGCAGTGCACTGAAGGTGTTCGATGAATTGTTTGGTGTGGTTTTGGAAGTGTTTAGGTAGAATCTCTAACTCAGATGGCCTTCCAAGGGGGAAGGAAGCTAGAGGATAAGTGTGCTAATAAGGCACAAGTCATTGAACTCGAGAGAAGTGGCTAGAAATTCAATCCGGCAGCAATTCACTATATCACTCAAGTTGCCATTACAAGGAATGAAGCTTCTCTTTTATAGATGGAGAAAGCTTTGTGAGCCATGCAATGCAAGCTAATATATTTGCTTATTAAAAACGTGCTGGAAATTCAAGGAGGCTTGTGGAGGAAGTTGTCCAGCTGGCCATGAGTTCAATGTGAAGCACGTGTTGCAAAGAAGGAGGAGTTGTCTATTGTTGCTTGGGCGGCGGCAAGTTTGCACCGCCGGGCGGTGAACCCCTGCCGCCGGGCGGTGGCGCGATTAGGGGAGAACCGCCAGGCGGCATAAGTGCGACGCCAGGCGGTTTTCAGATGGGCTTGAGCCTGTTTTCTGCGACTCTCCTTAGTTACAAATAGCCTTTTTGCGAATTCACTCTCATTCTTTGGATAGAGAGGACGACCAGACCTATTTTGCCCTCCTTGGAGAGCATTTCTCGGATGCTTTTGCTCCTTTTAATCTTATTTAGGTTTTGCTTTTCCGTTCTTCCACTACTTTTCATCTAGGTTCACCATGTCAATGGTGAACTAAACCCTCTTGTTGTTGGGGAACAATGTAATCTTTTGAAACTCTCTTCTATTGAAACTCTTATTTATCTATATGCTTGTCATATGCTTTGATTATCAATTATTGGGTTTCCTTTCCGCGCTTCAAGCTTTTATCATTTAACTCATTCGATAACTGTTGTTTATCTTTATTGATACGGGAACGTACAATAATTTTATGAACTGGGGGATAATCCTTGATTAAGAAATACCACCTAGGGATAGGGGGGTAGGACGATCAATTATTTTCGCTTCTGTTTATAATGCATTATTAATTACTAGGGGAGGCTAGGGATAGCAAGCCAGTAATTAGTAATAGGCTATTTTCGCCGAGGGATCGAGTTAAGGGTAGATATTAGAGAGTGGATAAAGGTGAAATTGTAAACCCTAGCAACTCCATTCATCCATAGTTTCTCTCTCGTCAATTGAATCAACTCATTGCATGTTTATTTTTGTTTTTGCATAAACAAGCATTAAGTTTTCTTTCTACAAGTCTTACGATTTTTGTTCACACGAAAGATAAGGCCTTTCGAGTCTCTTGGGAAGAACGATATTGGGTCACACCAATTATATTACTTGAACGATCTGTTACGCTTGCTAGTGAGTCAACAAGTTTTTGGCGCCGCTGCCGGGGACTCGAGGTTTACTTTTTCTAGTAGTGTGAATTGACTGAATTTAACTTGTTTGTAATTATTGTAATTATTTTATTTTGTTTTTGTTTATTTTTATTTTTTCTGTAAAATTGCTTTTAGGGTTTGTTTCTTGTGTATGCAGGAGACAATACAGCCTAGAAGCAGAAAATGTACGTTCTTTTCGCAATCTTGCAGTCAAAGTATAAAGCTTTTCAAAGTTTCTTGAAATGCAAGCAATCAGAAAATGTATGCAGCGGAAAAACGTAGTTGACTGCGTAACAGATATAGTCGACTGGAATTTAAAGAGTGCAGGGATAGAGAAAATCAAACACTGGTTTATACTGGTTCGACCAACAATGCCTACATCCAGTGTCCTTCCAACCTAGGAAGCAAATGCACTATAATTCTTGTGGTTTTTACAACAAGGAATTTATAGAAGCCATACGCAAAAATATAAATCTTCTCTCTAACCCAAAACCAAAATATAGCTGCAACACATAAACCAGACTTGCAGCAAGAATCCCCTCTTCTGCAATCTGAGCCCACGTCGAACAATCCTTAACGTGTCACCCCTGTATCACAACAGGTCCAATTCCAGCAGTCTTCACAGGATGCCAAGCCTACGATGATCAATGCAGAAGCACCTTCCTTGTGCAGATAATTATCAACAGATGAAAGCGCAGAAAATCTCCTCTATGAATCTCGTTCAAGAAAGATCACCACCGTCTTCTTGGAGAATTCTTGGAGTTAAGAGCAATCTGAAACAAAAATGAAATTGTCAGTTTATCAAAAGTCATGGAACGTAATCGCGTTCAGCCAATTTATAGATTTCTGTTTAGACAGACAGATGCTTAGTCGAATATGCTACTAATTCGGTCGAATGTATTATGATAGTTATAAAATTTCAGTCAACATAGCAGCCTCTGGTCAACAAATAATAGAATACATTCAATACAGTTGACCAAGTCATAAATGCTCAACTAACTTTCAAAAATATAGTCGTTGGAGCGCGCATTCAAACCGAATTTCAAATCTAACAACAGATTCAGTCAAATGTGACTAGGACATAGTCAACTGACACAAGTCAAAAACACTTTGAAATTCTTTTCAACTCAAAATATCACTTAACACTGATTCTCAAAATCTGTACAAAGATTTTACCATAGTCGAATCCATTAGTAATGTAGTCGATTGTACTGTAACTTTGTCACACAGTTATAAGTTCATAAAAGTGCTTGTGATTTTTCACTAAAACAGTTGTGCAACAAAACATATAACAATGTATTTCTCATTGCACATAACCAAGTAAGCATGTTCCACATAATATATCAATCAATCAATCATAAGAACATACAACATAATGTATGAAACATGTTCAACAAATTTCACAGTTAATATAGCACAGGAACATGTAATACAACAACATTTATGCAATTATTAAGCAAAGTGTTGTCATCATCAGAAACCAGATTGATATAGAGTTTGGTGTTGTCAACAATCTCAACATATAGGATTAACAACCTTGTTGCTGAAAATGAGAAATTAGAAAAGGAATTAAATGAAGCTTTATTATCTGCTAAAGATGCTAAAATTAAAACTGTTACCATAGAAAAAGCTTGTGAAAATTTTCCTACTCTTATTGAAAAGATAGCTTACTTGACTAGCACTCTAGCTAAGTTTACTCAAGGTAGAGACAATTTAGATGTTGTTTTAAAATCATCTGGCAGAGTTATACATAGACAAGGAATAGGATACAAAGCTCAATCTAACAGAACCAATGCTAAGAGATTTACTGATTTAAGTAAACCTTCTAGAAATGCATGTTTCTATTGTAATTGTGTTGGACGTAGTGTTAAAAACTGTTATTATAGAAATGTTGTTGTTCCTAAAGGATTATGTGTATGGAAACCAAAGGAACAAGTGACAAAGATTAACAATCATGGACCCAAAGTTAAATGGATACCAGCAACCAAAACTTAACTGTTTTGCTTGATAAAAGCTGATGCAGGTTGATCTCAAGGATGAATCAATTTGGAAGAATAAAAAATCTTGAGTATCTACAACTGGTAAAATTGTATCAATCTGCTGCATAATGCTTATATTGATTGGTTGTTGATGTGTGATTGTATGTGTTAAATGCTTGATTGTTTGATTGATTGAAATTGCTTGAAAAATTGTTTTTCACGAGTCTCAGTCGACTACAATTTTAATTCAATCGACTATGTTATCTGTTTTGCACTGAACTCTGTTCTGATTATTTTATGCACTATATTCAACTATAATTCTAACCCATTTGACTACTAGTTTGTAAAAAGTGTTTTAACCTCGAAAATTTTCAGCGCGAAAGTGGGATTAAATTATTCCCTCCAAAAACTCTTTTATATGAATCATCTAAAATCAAATTTGGCAAGCGTCATTACACTGTACTGATTCTAAGCTTTCCGATTGGTCACTCTTGTTATCTCAACTTCTCTCGGTGACTTGCACTGATCATTGCCCCTGAAATGGCCTCAAGCTCTACATAGAAAAAGCGAGTCAAGACACTAGGGCAAAAGAGTATCAAGCGTGTTCTTGATCTAAACGGGTGGATTAGTGATGATGATGTGCAATCAAAATACCTGGACTGTTGGAAAAGAAGGAGTCTAATACCTCACAAGTTCTTGAAGGTAAAATTTTTCAAAGATAAAGGTTTTGAATTTCAAAGGTGGCTCAATCGTCAAGGGTTAAGGAAATTTGTGGAAATGGCTGATCCTTGGTACCCTGATCTTGTCAAAGTCTTCTATTGTAATTTGAAAATCGAAGATGATATTCTATGCTCAAGAGTAAAATGAATTGATATCAAATTGACTGATGACATATGGTCAAATATGGGCGGATTAAAACTTGAAGGTGAAAAATGTCATCTTGGTTTAGAAGGACTCCATAAATACACTGAATATCAGAATACTCTCAGGAACCCTGACAATTGCAGAGATCATTCAAGTTACAAAACTGGTGGGATGAAAGTGGATAATCGACTTACAATATTAGTCATATCTTGGATTTTAATGAAAGTTATAGACCACTATAGAGGACTTGCTTCTATTGAAAGCTTTAAAGGAAAACATTCAAGTAAATTGGCCTGCAGCTATATCTGATAATATGATGAAAGCTACCAAACTGGAATCTGCCAAACTGCCTTATTGCGTCTTCATATCAAAGGTACTTGTTTATTATGGAGTGGACTGTATTGTAGAATCAAGCAAACCATATCCTAGAACAAGTTTGATCGACAAAACTACCTTGCACCTTATGCAAATGACTAAAACTGTTGAAGGATGGATATATAAAAATGAGGGCGCTAATGATGAAGATGAACTAGAATCCTTTTTGGGTAGCCATTACAGAGAAAAATTTGAGTTTGAAAGAATTATGATGAATGGTTTAAGACTTCTGATAAAGTTTTTAAAAAAACAAAGGGATGGAACACAACATCATGAGGACACCTCTGAAAGATCACCTTCTACTGATGCAAGTACTAATGGAAACTCAACTGAGAATACTGAGAGTAGGAGGACTGAAAAAGAAAGTTCTAGTTCCAGCCACAATGATATGATACTTGGAGACTTTGTTAACAAAAAGAGAAAGAAAAACTTATTTTCTTTTAGAATAATATTGGTCAACTGTATTAAATGTGTGTTGATTTTGGTTGATTGAGAGCTGCTATGTTGACTGTCTGTTATAACTGTCATAATCCAGATGACTGAATTAGTAGCTTATTCAACTAAGAATCAGTCTGATTAATAGAAAACTATAAATAGACTAAACACGAGTTGTTCAGAGACTTTTGATGATCTAACATTTTGATTCTTGTTTCAGATTGAATTCTGTGTTGACAGCTCCAAGAATTCTCCAAGAAGACTGTGGTGATCTTTCTTGAAGGATATTCAAAGGGAGATAGCTTGCACATTCATTTCTTCATCATATTCTACACAAAGAAGCTACTTCTGGGTTGATCACTTCAGGGTTGTCATCCTTGAAGACTGCTGCACTTATTCAGGCTTGGCATCCTGTGAAGATTGCTAGAATTGGACTTGTTGTGATACAGGGGATTTTTCACGGTTAGGATTATTCGACATGGTATTTCAGATTGCAGAAGAGGGGATTCTTGCTGCAAGTCTGGTTTTGTTATTGGAACTATATTTTGGTTTTGGGTTAGAGAGGAGACTTATATTTTTGACGTGAGGTCTTCTATAGATTCCTTGTTGTAAAAACCGCAACCATTATAGTGAATTTGTTTCATGGGTTGGAAGGACACTAGATGTAGGCATTGTTGGCCGAACCAGTATAAAAACTAGTGTTTGAATTTCTCTATCCCTACACTCTTTAATTATAGTCGACTTTACTTTTAACGCAGTCAACTACGTTTTTCCGCTGCATATAAATTTTCATTACTTGCATTTCAAGAATGTTTAAAAAGCTTTATACTTTTGATAAAAGATTGCGAAAAGATTTTGGATTTGATACAACACCAATTCAGCCTCCCTCTTGGTGTAAAAACGAAGCCTGGAAGTCATCCACCTTATGGAGAGATAAGGAGAAATCTATGAAGGAGGGAGCTACTCCTCAATCTAATAATGGTGATTCTTCACGTTCTAGTTCAAAAAAATGTTTTAAATGTTTGGG
Organism: Vigna radiata var. radiata; assembly: GCF_000741045.1. Lineage (NCBI taxonomy): Eukaryota > Viridiplantae > Streptophyta > Magnoliopsida > Fabales > Fabaceae > Vigna > Vigna radiata. The sequence continues at coordinate 322,129 of NW_014541823.1, forward strand.
TAGAGGACATATAGCAACTGAATGTCCCACCAAGAGAACTATGATGTTGTTGGATAATATGGAGTACATTAGTAAACATTCTGCTGGTGAGTCATCTAAATCATCTAGTAGTCATGAGAAGGACATGGAGTGTGAAGTACCACCTTTGGAGGGAGAACTTTTCATGATTAAGAGGTTGTTGGGTAGTATGAATAAGGAGGAATATGAGACCTAAAAAAGGAATATTTTCTATTCTAGATGTATGGTTATGGAAAAGGTGTGTTTACTTATCATTTATTGAGGAAGTTATAAAAATGTAGCACATAAACGACTAGTGGAGAAGTTTGGCTTGGTGACATCTTGATGTGATCAAATAGGGCAAGGATGACAATATTAAAAGAGTAACAAAAAGCATAAAAAGACATAGCGTGAATTTTATGGCTTATGTTAGAAAAGTGATGTCTTATATCTCAAGCCAAGAGGGGGGGAATTCAATTTTGCTTTAAAAATTTGTTCTTTTTAAAAAACTTTGCAAAATCGTTGAGTTTTATTGAAATCAACAACACAAGTATATGAATCAAAATAAAAGAGAAAGGAGAGAGAGATCAATACAATGATATATACTGGTTCAGCCAAGCCTACATCCAGTCTTCCTTCAACAACCTTAGTTGAAGGGATTCCACTATAATGATTGAGTTACAAGAATATAAAGAGATACCCTGATGGCAAAAAAATGCTCTAGCTAGGACAAGCCAAATTTAGAAGCAAATCAAGCCATAAGTTCATGGATGAAGATTGCGGAATTTGGTAGTGGTGAAAGGTGTTGATAGCTTATACGCGGGGCCCAAGCCCACCAAATAAAGGATAACCCAAGAACATGGAGAGGGGTAAAATGGTCATTTTCACAAAGGGAGAGGGGTGTGCTTATCCTCATAAGGGGCGGCATTAGTAATTATTTTTCCTTCACATGTAAAGAACTCATTTGTCACGTGATTCCTAAGGCTTTCTAGAAGCCAAGCTCCTTTAGCACATGTTGATTAGTTGGCATAGGCATTTTTCCTTGTGGAGGTCGAGAGGTTCATCTATAAAACCTCTTGGCATAGTTTGTAACTACACTTTTGGATATTTTGAGAGAATAGATATGCTGAAGCATTTCCAGCGTCTTCTCTCCACCGAGAGTCANATTCTTGTGCTTCTTCCACCTTATCCTCTAGCTTCCTTCCAATGGTGAAGGCCTTCTGAGTTAGATCCATACCTNCAAAAGCACTTCAAACCATCTCACCGAATCATATCAACACTACTCCGCTGCGCATTCATTTTACCTTACTCCATTTCATCCGTTGTTGCTGTCTTTGTCTTGGAAGCTCACGAATCTGCTGCATAGCTCAAGGATGGAGCTATCATTTGGTATTCAGAGCAAGGTTTAAGCTACTGCCCGTGAGCTAAGTGTCCTTTCATTTAGATCTATACTGTCATGTATTTCCTGCACTGTCTTGCTTCATATGTTACTGTTTCATTGAGTTTTGGTTTGATTCTTCTATTTGAGTGAATTTTTGTGTTGTTCACTATTTCTTTAGAAGTTTATCCATCATTTTAATCGGTGTTTCTTTAAATTTTGAGTCAAATTCCAGTTTCCATTCTATTTTTCCGTTTCTGTCCAGTCATGTGCAAAATTCTTGCAATTTTACTCTGTCAAGTGAATTTTATTCTGTTCAGCTTGGTTTTCTTCATTTCTCTATGGATCAATGCATTTTCTAGCTAAATTTGGATCATACAAAGCAATGAGGCCTTGCCTAGCTTTGATCAAAGCAGCTTAGAGCATTGACCGAGAAGTTGCGTTGCAAAATCTGCACTGAAAATTAATCTCTAGTTTATATCGTTCACACTTTTTCTGTCTGGATTTGGAACCTCTGAACTTTGCTGCAATTTAGTTGAGGTTTATAATCATGGTTCAAGTTGTTTAAACTCAGATTTAACACTGTTTTGTAGAAATCAAAATTGAGTTAAGTAAAAAATGAGTGTGCCATGATCTGAAATTTGTTACTGATATGGTTAAAATTTTTTCCAAGCTTGCACCGTGCTTAATTCTTGATTGTCTTAGGCAAATGTATTTCTGCTAGCTTAAACTCTCAAGCTAGATCTAGAGTTAGAATTTCCTTGAATTCATTGTTGCTTAAGCCAGCTTTGCTTCCAGAATAGATTGGTTTAAAATGCTGCAGTTTTCACAAATTTCTGCATAATTTGGCAACTTGAATGGTGAAATTGAATCTTTGCAGTATTTTGTGCATTTAACACCTCTGTACAACTTTGTTTGATCATTTGAAATGTGCCTAAACTGATTTTATGGTCAATCTTTTATAAATGCACAAAATCATCATGTTACTTCCTCATTTTGCTTGAAATCATCAACTAGGACAGTCATATTCCTAATACAGCTGTTTTATCTTGAATTGGTGGATTAAACATCTGTATTAAGTGAATCCAAGTTGGTATTTACTATTCATATGGTCATTTGTTCGAATATGCTTGGTGCCACCTCTTAGAACACCTTATTTGACCATCTTTTTAGGAAGTGTCATAGTGAAATTTTGTTGGGTGCTGTTTTGTGCCTGCATTACTGGTTAGACATCAATCTTAGCATCCTTAAAACTTGTTGGAACTTGCAAATATCAAATCACACTGCTGCATTACTCTTTCAAGCAAATTTCCAGTCATCACAGCAGTGCATACAGCTTGATTTTCCATTAAAATTGTGATTGATGTCTTGACTTAATTGTTGGGATTGGCAAAAGCTGGGATCATTTTAAAACAGTCATTACTGTCATTGTATCTTGCAAGTCAAAATTAAAAAGCTAATAATCCCGCAATCCAATTTAGAAACCGTGGAAGCCAACAGCAGAAAAATCACAATTCTGTTTTCTTTGAGTCATTTCATCGAACAGTTTGCTAAATTTTGTGAATCAATCAAAATTCGATTAGCTGCAGCATGTTTTGCTTTTCTTGGTTTTTGAATCTAATCTAGAGCAATTCTTAAGTTCCTTTTTGTTGTGCCTACGTGTTTGAATGCCATTTTCTTGCTTTAAAGTCCCTGTTGGAACTCTTGCCTACCACCTGTTTGTTAAAAGGTGTTGTGGTGGAGTCTTGTGTTGAACCATTTCTGTGCAGCAGCAATATTTTCGTGAACTAATTTGTGGAAAACTTGTGATCTGGTTGAAGTGTCATCACAGGGGAAATTGATCTAGCTGAGATCCTAAACCATTGGTAGCATATTAGGGAGTGGATAAGTGGCGGAAATCACAAAGAATTTTGGCTCTCGGTGCTGCAGAAAATTCAAAGCAGTGACTGCATATTTGCTGCAGCAGCTACTGTAATTGTGTGAAGCAGACCTGATTCTGCATCCAGACATAACAGCTTCAATTGATAGCAACTGTGAGACTTGTGCTGCATCCAATTTTCAT
>NW_014541823.1:330725-337920 GCF_000741045.1 Vigna radiata var. radiata
AAAGATTTCGCCTGAGTAGAATCTAGGAAGGTATAAAAGGTATAATAGGACAAGAAAAAAGTTTAAAAATCTCAAACTTTTTCGAAAACATGCAGGATAAAACCAACTATCATNAAATNATTCTTCCAAAAATTTATATTTCCTTAAGATATTATTGCTTGCACTCTGCTCTTTTCTTTAATTTATATTTCCTTACCATCTCAGAAAATCTCANATTTCATACTTTTACCGAAGATCAAATTTGTGATAGTAGCAAAAATTTTATATGCTAAAAAGATTAGTTTAGTTTGCTACCTCACTTTTCTCTTTATTGGCAAGTCACAATTGGGCTATGCCATAAGAGCATGAAAGATAAATTATTCCATACAACATCATCCCCAATACTACATTGATTTATAATCCAAACTGCAAAGATAAAGTTACAATTTAAAACAACTTAAAACTAATGAAAAAATACCAGAATATAACTGTATACAAATGAAATCTTCAGCACAAGAATATAATTATCAGGGAAAGCACTTTAGTGTTTGACTTTTAAGGCCTAAAATAGATCCATTAACTCTGTNACTGCCTTTAGTGTGTCAGGATCACATCTTCTCACTCTCTCATCATGCTTCAATCGATTTGATCACAATATGTTCCTTCTCAGAGTAATTAATCAATATTGGAAGATGACAATCAACTAAACCATTAAATTACTAGTATACAGAATTANAATTTCCAGTATAATCTTATAGACCTTATACCTCTATCATAGTCTNACAAATCAGAAGATATTGGAGGTCCACTTGAATAGGTTGTATATGCTCATGTATAATTTATTTGAGACAGAATATGTGAATTGATTAAGGAATTAAGGTCCCCCACAAACAAAATACTCTTCCCTCTCAGTCTTCTCAACAAATCTTCTCCATTGAATTTGTATACACCATCCACCAAATTTCATTCAACTCTGAGGTGGGTCCATCACCTTAATGATCATTGAAATAGTATTTAATCTTGGATGGTGTATTCCATTGTAACATAATAGGTGAAAGTCATATATATACTTGTAAATTACATATATGACAATCTAAATGTAGTAAGAACTGGAAAATTACATAAAGAACTTCGCCAAAAATGTTCCTGATCCATTGACAATTTTTAGAAACTAGAAAAATGCAGGTAAACTGGCAACATTGTTCAGAACATCACAATATTTTTCTTTTAAAGATCAGGAATACTATTTGCAGTTGACTATAAAACAACATCAGTGAACTCAAATTTCTTACACAAATATATCCAAAAATAAATAAAAAAATCAAACATTTGATAAATAAAACGTCAGGCATTTGATAAGTAAGGGGAATATATCTGGATATTAGATTAAATTTAGTTTCAGTTTTTTCTTCATTCTTCTTCAAATAAAGGTTGAGAATTTCTCAAAAATCACAAAACAGGAACGATAAAGAAATTATGATGATGATAACAAACCTGGATGAACTCAGGACACATAAAAGACAAGTCTCCGACCATAAATTCCACCCCTTGAAATATGCAACGAGCTTGAACCATTTTGTGGCGGCACTGGACGGTGATTTTGCCAGTGGGGGAAGCGTTGGGGCACAGGGTAGTGATGGCATCGACAACCCCTTGCCAGTGGGTGGCTTTGAGGTTGGTGTGGCCGAGGAAGTACCACTTGTCGCAGCGTCGATGAGGGCGGAGGTTTCCTCCGGGGTCCAGAATGGCAGGGGAGATTACGGAAGGAGGTGGAGGGAGGGGCGGTGAAAGTGAGGGGGAGGTGCCGCCGTTTACTGCACGCAATGTAGTTCTTCTGAAGAAAAATGGGAATAATCGCAGGGGCTAACCCGACCCTGAATCACTCACAACCCACTTGATAGGGGCTTTGGGGGCCGGGGGCTTTAAAAAAGTCCCCTAATACGTGGGTCAATAAAAGTGGGCCAAATATTAAAAGGCCAGGGTCAGCCTTAGGGCTTTAAAAAATCCTGACAGCTCTACTTAAAAGAGTAGTATGGCACAAAAATGGCAGCATAAGTTTACTCTAAATCAAAGGTGATTACATGATGGAGAGCACCTCTATTTATAGGCTAAGNTGATTCCTAAGGCTTTCTAGAAGCCAAGCTCCTTTAGCACATGTTGATTAGTTGGCATAGGCATTTTTCCTTGTGGAGGTCGAGAGGTTCATCTATAAAACCTCTTGGCATAGTTTGTAACTACACTTTTGGATATTTTGAGAGAATAGATATGCTGAAGCATTTCCAGCGTCTTCTCTCCACCGAGAGTCATATTCTTGTGCTTCTTCCACCTTATCCTCTAGCTTCCTTCCAATGGTGAAGGCCTTCTGAGTTAGATCCATACCTTCAAAAGCACTTCAAACCATCTCACCGAATCATATCAACACTACTCCGCTGCGCATTCATTTTACCTTACTCCATTTCATCCGTTGTTGCTGTCTTTGTCTTGGAAGCTCACGAATCTGCTGCATAGCTCAAGGATGGAGCTATCATTTGGTATTCAGAGCAAGGTTTAAGCTACTGCCCGTGAGCTAAGTGTCCTTTCATTTAGATCTATACTGTCATGTATTTCCTGCACTGTCTTGCTTCATATGTTACTGTTTCATTGAGTTTTGGTTTGATTCTTCTATTTGAGTGAATTTTTGTGTTGTTCACTATTTCTTTAGAAGTTTATCCATCATTTTAATCGGTGTTTCTTTAAATTTTGAGTCAAATTCCAGTTTCCATTCTATTTTTCCGTTTCTGTCCAGTCATGTGCAAAATTCTTGCANTTTTACTCTGTCAAGTGAATTTTATTCTGTTCAGCTTGGTTTTCTTCATTTCTCTATGGATCAATGCATTTTCTAGCTAAATTTGGATCATACAAAGCAATGAGGCCTTGCCTAGCTTTGATCAAAGCAGCTTAGAGCATTGACCGAGAAGTTNNGTTGCAAAATCTGCACTNAAAATTAATCTCTNGTTTATATCGTTCACACTTTTTCTGTCTGGATTTGGAACCTCTGAACTTTGCTGCAATTTAGTTGAGGTTTATAATCATGGTTCAAGTTGTTTAAACTCAGATTTAACACTGTTTTGTAGAAATCAAAATTGAGTTAAGTAAAAAATGAGTGTGCCATGATCTGAAATTTGTTACTGATATGGTTAAAATTTTTTCCAAGCTTGCACCGTGCTTAATTCTTGATTGTCTTAGGCAAATGTATTTCTGCTAGCTTAAACTCTCAAGCTAGATCTAGAGTTAGAATTTCCTTGAATTCATTGTTGCTTAAGCCAGCTTTGCTTCCAGAATAGATTGGTTTAAAATGCTGCAGTTTTCACAAATTTCTGCATAATTTGGCAACTTGAATGGTGAAATTGAATCTTTGCAGTATTTTGTGCATTTAACACCTCTGTACAACTTTGTTTGATCATTTGAAATGTGCCTAAACTGATTTTATGGTCAATCTTTTATAAATGCACAAAATCATCATGTTACTTCCTCATTTTGCTTGAAATCATCAACTAGGACAGTCATATTCCTAATACAGNTGTTTTATCTTGAATTGGTGGATTAAANATCTGTATTAAGTGAATCCAAGTTGGTATTTACTATTCATATGGTCATTTGTTCGAATATGCTTGGTGCCACCTCTTAGAACACCTTATTTGACCATCTTTTTAGGAAGTGTCATAGTGAAATTTTGTTGGGTGCTGTTTTGTGCCTGCATTACTGGTTAGACATCAATCTTAGCATCCTTAAAACTTGTTGGAACTTGCAAATATCAAATCACACTGCTGCATTACTCTTTCAAGCAAATTTCCAGTCATCACAGCAGTGCATACAGCTTGATTTTCCATTAAAATTGTGATTGATGTCTTGACTTAATTGTTGGGATTGGCAAAAGCTGGGATCATTTTAAAACAGTCATTACTGTCATTGTATCTTGCAAGTCAAAATTAAAAAGCTAATAATCCCGCAATCCAATTTAGAAACCGTGGAAGCCAACAGCAGAAAAATCANAATTCTGTTTTCTTTGAGTCATTTCATCGAACAGTTTGCTAAATTTTGTGAATCAATCAAAATTCGATTAGCTGCAGCATGTTTTGCTTTTCTTGGTTTTTGAATCTAATCTAGAGCAATTCTTAAGTTCCTTTTTGTTGTGCCTACGTGTTTGAATGCCATTTTCTTGCTTTAAAGTCCCTGTTGGAACTCTTGCCTACCACCTGTTTGTTAAAAGGTGTTGTGGTGGAGTCTTGTGTTGAACCATTTCTGTGCAGCAGCAATATTTTCGTGAACTAATTTGTGGAAAACTTGTGATCTGGTTGAAGTGTCATCACAGGGGAAATTGATCTAGCTGAGATCCTAAACCATTGGTAGCATATTAGGGAGTGGATAAGTGGCGGAAATCACAAAGAATTTTGGCTCTCGGTGCTGCAGAAAATTCAAAGCAGTGACTGCATATTTGCTGCAGCAGCTACTGTAATTGTGTGAAGCAGACCTGATTCTGCATCNAGACATAACANCTTCAATTGATAGCAACTGTGAGACTTGTGCTGCATCCAATTTTCATGCAGCTTCCTTTGAGAGAGACCAAAGTTGCATTGCCAAAACCCCATCCTTTTTCTTTGCTGAGAGTCCAGAGCTNCAATGTCAAATGCCTTTTTCTTCTATTTTGTTTTCCAGATTTGCAAATTCTAATAAGCTTTTGGAAACAGATTTCTTGCACTAATTTCAATTTGTGGGTGAACATCTTTTACTGATTGTTCTTTGTGCAGAATTAACATTTGGTGACCAAGGAGTAGAAAACTGTGACTGTTGAATTAGTGGTGCTTACACTGGTTTTAACTACTCTACCCTCATCATAGTTAACCATTGCTTGCTGAAATTCAGTGAAGATGTTAACTGTCAGAGTTAACCTGTTTGAATCTCTAAATTGGANNAACAATGTGCTCAACAAAATTGAGAGTTATGCAGATTGGAGTTAGAAAGCCGTGAACACCAACTGTGACTTTTAACACGGCACAAGAGCAAAACANCANCAANAACAAGTCCTTCTTGCAGCATATCAGCAAACTCATTGAACCTAAACCCGAGAGAGGATTTGAAGAATNTGCACCGTTTCCAAACACTGTCACANCAGCTATACAAAACTACAGACTTTCTATTTTGATGGGAAAACAGCCCTGATTGCACCAAGCCGAGAGCAAAGGGAGTATTCTTAATTGATGTGCAGAGTTATGGTAATCTGATTGGCTATCTACTGAATTTGGTCTACATTCTTTGTGCAGTTTTGAAAAGTAATGGAGAATATATACAGCTGCAACAGAAAACTGAAAAAGGAAAGTGCAACCACAAGCTAGGAAAGACTCCAAAAGTAGCCCANCACATGAATTTGAACAAGAACCANAATGTGGCAACANCTGTTCTACTTTTCTTTGTAATTGTAGTGTTCATTTTTGAATTGTAATAGGTTTTTGTGTTAGTTTTCCTTTACTTGTAAAAGGCCATTCAAAGTCCAAGTTGTCTTGGAAGAGTCCTTGGTGCTCTTTCAACTCTTGGCAAAACTTTTCTTGTGTGTTTTAATTTGTGTTNCCCGTTTAGGAGTTACATTAGAGTCCGGNNTTAGAGTCCCAACTTGTTGCTTTCCTTTGTTTTTGATTTGCTTTTGAGTCTTCTTTTGTGATTTTAAAAGTAATCTTGCAAGTAACAACAACTAAGTGAGTAGCCTAGAACAATTTTGGCAAGGACAAGGCTTGGTACTTAAGCAATCCTAGTGATTCACCTCCCTTACCTGGAAATTGTTCTTGGGTAAAATCTAAGTAGTTGTAACACAAGAAAACTTTTAGAAACAAAAAAATGTCTTTTTATTCATCTAGGTTGTCTAGTTCATACATTAAGGATGATTTGTGTACTAAAGCTAGAAAAATTCCCTTCTTTGGTAAAGATACAAATGTTTTAACATACCTAGTTTGGGAAAAAGAAATTAATCAAATGCATCTTGTCCTTATTAGGCAAAGTGAACTTGAGTCTTATAGTACAATTGTTCTTTCTAGAGAGTGTGAATCTCGAGTTCTTAGTTTATATCTCTCTAGATTAGAAAAGCAAGCACTAGAGTGGTGGGATGAAAGGCAATATTGGGTTCATAAAGGTAGAAAATCCACCATTGAAAATTGGTATGAATTAAGATCATGCATGAGAAGAAAGTTTGTGCCTCCAAATATTCAAAGTAACTTANAACATATGAGAGAGTTTATTAGAAAAGGCAAGTTGTTTATTCAAAATTTAAGTGGATTCTATCAAAGGGAAATAGAGTTTAGAGAAAAGCTCATGAAGTTCTTGAATGAGGGAAGTAAAAGGAGATTTGAGAGAGAACATAGGCAATTACAAGAAAGAATAGAGAGACAAGAGAGAAAAAAAGAGAGAAAACGAGGAGAAGAAAGACAAAGAGAAAGAGAGAGAAAGAGAGAACAAGAGAGAAAAGAAGAGGAAGAAAAAGTGAGAAGAGAACTAGTGAGAAAAGAAGAAAAAGAAAGAGAGGAAAGAGAAGAGGAAGAAAGAGAGAGAAGAGTACAAGGGAGAAGAGAAGAAGAGAAAATAAGAGAGAAAGAAAGAAAGGAAGAGGAAGAGAAGGAAGAACTTGAAAAGAAAGACTTGGAAGAAAAGAAGAAAGAATTNGCAACATCCCCTNTTCTCACAATAGAACACAAATTTTTAAGGGGANGTTTTCTATCTTTTCACTTTCCAATTGTTATTGAATGCTTTAATTCTACCTTTTCTTTCCAAGAATTTGCCATCAAACCTTTTCAAAAGTTGCACTCTTTAACACATGGCAATCAAAGCCTTGAGTTAGAGATATCTTCCAAGTTATCACTAATTCAAGACAAAAATATATTTTCAAATGGAGTAAGGTTTCTTTTTAGTCATCAACTTGAAAATTTCAAAGTTAGGAAACCTTCTTCTAAACATATTTCTTTATACATCTTATTGGGTCAAATAAAACTAATTAGAGATATGTTTGATGCTTATTGCAGATTAATATTTGATCCAGGAGGAACTTTCATGGAGATAACAATAATAAGTCCTCAGGCGAACCATCAGATTTGAGGACAAATCCTTTCCAAGAGGGAGGGGATGATACGCGGGGCCCAAGCCCACCAAATAAAGGATAACCCAAGAACATGGAGAGGGGTAAAATGGTCATTTC
>NW_014541824.1:0-9577 GCF_000741045.1 Vigna radiata var. radiata
TATATATATATATATATATATATATATATATATATATATATATATATATATATATATATATATATATATAAGAAAATTATGCAATAAAAATGTTGTATATAGATATTAAATTATTTATGTGTATCATGTAATAGATATTAAATTATCTTCATTAGATTCCGTAATATAAATACAAGCTGGTTAAAATATAAATAAGTAATTTAATAATACTCACCCCATACACATCACCAAGAACTGTCTGCTTTGGCGGAGGCAACGTGGTAGAACCAAATCTAGTCAACCCTGCTACAATATCTTCACTTTAATTACAAAATTTTGACTGCATTTTTTTTATGATTATTTTACACCGTCTTTAATTCTTTAATTGATGACATGGGAATTGATTTTTGGACTAGTAATTTATTTTCAAAATAATGTTTTTGGTGTTTCCTCACATCCTTCATGGAATAATGTTGGAAGGGATCAGAGAGAAATTAACTAGAAATTGTTTTGGGCAAATATACGTTAATTTTAATCTCACAAAGTTTTGGAATGAAATGCCTTATTTTATTGTCATTAAAGGAAAGAGAGGTATATGTTGAGGGATTTATTTTTCGTAAAATTAATAATAAAACAAAACAATTTTTTATAAGTTAAAACTATTTTATATATAAATTAATTAAAAAAATATATAAAATATTTACAAAATCAGATTGTAGTTTGAACTAATATCGATCCAAAGATATTTGAAATTAAAAAAAAAAAAAAAAGATAGCAAAGCACATATTAAAAATATAACTAAACGCCTTCAAAACTTAACGGTGCACTTAGTATAATGTGTGAAAAATTTAAAATTGATAATAGTATCTAACAAAGCTTCTTTTGTTCATTGAGATCATTACCCTTACCTATAAATGAAAAACAATATATATCAATATGTTGTAAGAGAAAACTTACATGTAAAATTACAAAGTTCATATAAATTCCATATTTTGAATAATTTTGTCAAAATATTTTTTTTAGTAAGTATTTCAAAGATAATAAAAATGATTTCCTGTAAAATTACCATTTTCTGTTATATAAATTCAGGTATTGTTGTACTCTTTTTTATATGGAGTAATGATATGGTCCAAATAACCTAATTGAATAACTTTTTGTATTGTTCTCATATCAATTAAAGATAAAGTCAATTTAGAATATATAAATGAGTGTAAATCTTATTTTACAAGTCGGTTTTGTAAGGTTAAGTTAAGCTTAAAGTCTACTTCTTAACATTGTATCATATCTATGGTTAGAGACTATTTAACAATATTTATTGTTTTTGGTTTCATCCGTCTACAAAGCATTTGAAAAAAATTTGTAATATGAAAATCTTTTCTGAAAATCAAGAATACAATAAAATCATTGTTTCAATCAACAATTGGAATTAAATTTTAGCGATAAAAAATAAACACCTCTTGTTTTTTTTTTCTTAACAAGGAACAAGGAAAAATATAAAGTAAAGACCTCTCGATCGTAACAAGTCTACTAAACTATATTATCTTATGCATCATTCAAAAAAGTTTGTTGATAGGATTATTATTTCTATAAATATGTAAATGATCCAAATTATCAACTTACACTTTTGTTGAAATTGAAGGATATATATTTGTATAAGTTTTTAGGAGACTAGTATGCTCAAAATTGCTAGATACTGTTTATAGTTGATAATATGCTCAAAACTTTCAAGACGAGAAGAACAAGAATATGGTGAATGATAACATTGAGGAGCTTGATTAGTAAGATTGAGGAGCTGAAAACAAAGGAAGTTGTTAACTAGTGTGAAACGTTAAAGAAGCATGGTTCCTATGGATTCTATTTTCACTTTATTAATAATAGTTGGGAGACAATAAGAATATCATGTTATACAAACAGTTTCCAGTGTTCAGGACATATATATATATATATATATATATATATATATATATATATATATATATATATATATATATAATGGATGTAATGCCTCATTCATAACTCTAATATCTAAAAAGGAGAAACCAATAGATTTTCACAATTTAGTCCTATATATATTATTGATTAATGTTTTACCAACGAATTTTACAATCAATAATACCATATTTTCTTTCTAATTTATCTATAATAATAAATATATAAAAGGTACAATTACGATATTCAATCCATATAAAAAAAAAAAAGAGAGTATATGTATTGGAAGAAAAAGAAAGATTTTGCTATCATATTAAATGTATCCCTATGTTAAACATGTCACATTTCACCAATAAAAAGTTTAACAGCACACACATGGTTGAAATTTATTAATAGGTAACATTACAAGAGAGATTTTCAAAGTATAGATGTGTGTAGATTTTCAATGCTAATTCCTTGAGATATGATGGTTCAAGAAAATTCTTAAACCACTTTGCTGAGAGCTTAGGATATCGCTTCAACCCATGTTTTCTGTCAACAAAGTTTAGTCCAAATCCTACTAAATATATCAACCTTAGGATATCGACCTGGTGCAAAGGTTCCAAGAGCATAACCTTATAGAATCAACCTTATAGCATAATATCAAACTTTCCCTGCTCATATTTTAAAATTTCACGTAAATATGATAGATTGAAAGTTGTGCATGATTCAACCTCATAACATTGTTTATGTATATTTTTTTCTATTTATTATAAATTTAAATTAATATTTATCTGTTTTATATTTTGAAAGAATTAGAATAACAATACGATTTTAAATAATATTTCATTTATGACAACACGTGTTTATTTTTTTGTTTTTAACATTGATGCACATAAAAATTCATATAAAAGAAGTATTAATACGAAATCTTAAACAAAAGTTTAACCACAAATGTTAATAACACTTATTTTTAATACTTTACCTAAATGCATTGTAACTCTTTTAATAAGGGTAGTTTTGTTCTAAAAGAATGTGATCATAATTTATTTATTTTCTTACAAGATGACATTATCTCAAAAAACAAATTATATAAACACATAATATATATATTATTCTACTAAAAGGATTTATCCCATATTCACACGCATACATGTAAGAATTTTTGTACTTACATAATATGACGAGATAAGAAACCTTTATACTCTTCTTCTAAAGCTTGAGGAAGATCCCAATGAAAAAGTGTGACATATGGTTTTAGACCTGCAACATTAATCATTATGTCATTTACTTAAAAAAGTATATTATAAAATGTAATTTTAATGAAGAAAAACCAGGAGACGAAAGCATGGATATGACCATTGGCTATCAGATGATCGATGAGGCTATTGTAATATATCAAGAACATAACAAATCGTATCAAGTTGAAATCTCAAAGTTTTCTCACAAAAGAATAAGAAGAGATATTATGAGAAAGAATAAGAAGAGATATTATGAGGACACCTGGTAGGCCGCGGATGATGTACCGAAAACGAAGTCAGGCGGAAAACTGGTTCGATTGAGAGAAAGAGCTTCCACAACCGATGAAGGATATTTCTCAGAATTATTTAAGAAATATTGAGAAATTAAAAAAAAAACATTTGGTCAATATTTGAATTATTTAAGAAATATTGAGAAATTCAAAAAGACTATTATTAATTTTTTATAATAATAATAATAATAATAAATATTGAAAAATTAAAAAAAGAAATTAAAAAAAAAAATCGGTCAAACATTTTTTTTATGTTTCATATATTTCCACTTTTAACATTATAATAATAAGAGCAATAAGTTATTTATAATTAAAAAAACTATTATTATTTTTTTATAATAATAATAATAATAAATAACAATAACGTTATTTAAATTTATTGCTGTAATGTAGTTGATCAAAATAAAATTTTATTTAAATTTTGGAGTTTGAATTTATTAAAAACCTTTATGATTAGATTATTCATATTAGATATATCAATTAAAATATACTTGTAAATAATTTTCTGATTAAAATTGAATTATGATTTACTATTAATAAGTTAAAAGTTAATAATTAATATTAAATTAAATATTTTAAAAATACTTAATTAAATATCTAACTAAAATTTTTTAATTAAATAATACTTTTAATGGATATATTTTTAGGAAAAAGAAATTTCATATTAGAAGAAGTAGCAATAACTTAAACCCTCTTTAAAAAATAATAATAATAGTGATGAATAAATAATTAAGAAAATAATCATTATAGCTATAAATATTGCACTGCAACGAAAAATAATGTAATGAAAAATTAACAAGTGATTAGTAAATAATTAAATAATAATAATAAAATTAATAATTTTCTCCAATTGAATTTTTAACATGAAAATTAATTTCAAATATTTTTCTTAAATTAGAAAATATATAAAATCTAATAATATAAAAAATTTGAGTCTTAAATAATTAAATTATGAATTTGTGAAAAGTAAATAGATTTGAAAATTAAAGTAGACATAAGTTTAATAGTGTTGCTCCCTCCACCTTCCCATATGCTTTCTCTACCTCCCCTGAATTTTTTTTAATTACAAAATTAACTTTTTCTTTTATCTTTTTCAACCTTTTTACTTTTCTTTTATTTTTTTATTTTTAATGTTATTTATCAAACTTTACATACTTCACTTTTATTCTTTCATCACAGTCTCATCCCCCGAAAGCTTTCTCTTAGTTTTGAGATCTGTTTTTTTCTTTTTCACTTCCATCACACTCTTTTCTCTTGGTCTCATCCAAATTCTACTTTTGCTCTTAGTTGTGGCGCGGTGCGATGGTGTTTCGCTGGTACGGTAGTGATTCTCTTGTATTGGTGGTGTGTGGTGTTCGTTTGTTTATCAAGTGTTTTGCTGTGCTGTCTTTTTTGTATGCAGGAAGACGATAACCGCTCACTGTTCAAACCAGAATGGATGTGGCATATCTGTTTGGCCTTAAAACGGATGTCACATATCCGTCTACGGTTGTCGCACATCGATTTCAAGACCAAACAGACATGAGATATCCGTTTTGACTTTAGGTGGTTTTTTTTTGTTTAGTAATTTGTTTATTTGAAATGTATATATAAATTTATTTAAATTTAGTTTTTATTTTAATTTGTTAGTGAAATTTTTATTTTGATTTAATTATTCAATTATTATTTATTTAATTATTTTAATAGAAAATTAAAATTCATAATACGTGATAAACATATGTGTCACATCCGTTCACGGATGTCATGTCCGTGTACACCTCTAATTATAAGTGTGTTTAATGTGCCTCACGGAGGCACCGCAGAGCTCTTCTAGCATCAGCAGCAGCTCTACAGGACAAGCGATTATGGTTATTTATCATGAAACGTAAACGAGATCGTCGTTTGAAGTATAATATTTTGTTGAACGGAAGATAGGCTAAGTGAGTGAGAGTGCGACTGAGAAAGAGAGAGAGAGAGAGAATTGACCGGAGAAGGTAATAGAGCGGTCGACAACGAGGACGCGGGTGTGGCCTCCGAGGTAGCGGAGCTTGCCGTCAGGGTAACGGGGGAGGATTCTGCCGCCGTAACTGCAGAGGAATTTGATGGTGGATTTGGAAGGTTTTGAAGCGGGTTGAGCTAGAGAGGTAGAGGAAGCAATATCCTAAATTTGTAGTGAAGCTAGCCCACTTTAACTGTGATCCCAACCCACTAAAACAAAAGGGAATTGGGACTTTTTTTTAAGCTCCATTTAAAGAACTTTTTAAAATAAGTTTAATACCCAACTTTGTTCTTAGTTTGGTTGACAAATCTTAATTTAGTCCCTCTTTAGAAAAGTGTTTGAAATGGGTCCTTACTTTTAAATTTTTGAATCAAAATAGTCTCTTCCGTTAAATAATGACAAATGATGTTAAATTTTTTTTTTCTCTCCTCATTTTCTTGTCAGCATTTGCATTATTTAATGATTATTGTACTTTTCCCAATAAAAATTTAATATGATTAAATAAAAAATTTATTTTTTTAATGATTTTTTTGTTTTTGTTTAAATTTTATGATGTATATAACTAAATAATATTTTGTTTTTATGATGTATATAACTAAATAAAAAATAAAATTTAAACAAAAACAAAAAAATCATTAAAAAATTAAATTTTTTATTTAATCATATTAAATTTTATTGGGAAAAGTACAATAATCATTAAATACTGCAAATGCTGATAAAAACATGCAATGCACAGAAAATGAGAAGGGAGAGAAAAAGAATTTAACACCGTTTGTCATTATTTAACGGAAGGGACTATTTTGACTCAAAAATTTAAAAGTAAAGACCAATTTCAAACACTTTTCTAAAGAGGGACTAAATTGAGATTTGTCAATCAAACTAAGGACAAAGTTGTGTATTAAACCTTTAAAATACGACTTTTAAAAGAACAAGTTAGGACTAACTCATGAAATGAGTCAAGGTAACACCTCTACGTGCATTCAAGTAAAAATGACTAATGAATTTGATACGTGGATATTAGTTAAATTTATTTTAATTTTTAATTAATTTTTTTAACGAATACGTGTATATTTATATGTCATTTCTTATTTTTAAATAAATTATTGGAATGAAAGTAATACTTTCTAATTTTGCACTGACAAATGAGAATAATATCTACATATGAATCCCCTTCTATATCCATCTCTTTCCAATTGTTAAAACATCTTTAACATTTAAGGTAAAAAAAATTGTATTAACTTTGTCTATGTAACTTATTTTTAGTCACATAATTAATATTTTTATTCTTTTTATGTTATAATATTTTCTTAATTATTAGTATTGAAGAAAAAGATATGTATTCTGCTCACATTTAATATTTAATAATACTGTATTTTTATTATAAATTTTGTAAAGATATTATTTAATTAGTATTTTTGTAATTATTGTTTTATTATAATATTTGCATGGGATATATCATTTTCCAACAAGAATGAAATTGGGGTATATAAAAATTGAATTTTGAATGAAAATAAAATATGTATAAATTTGTACTTCAAAATTGTAGAAAATGTTCCTTTTTCTTACTTTATTCGGAATAATATAACTTCTTAAATCTGCATATTCCAAAAGAATATAAGAATCTTATAATTAAAAAGTGAAAAATTGAAAATATGAATATAAATGAAGGTCTATTAAACTGTTGAGAATAAAAAGAATGTATGTTTAAAAGAAGTTAAAAAAGATAATACAAAAAGTAATATATTTATAAATATAATTAAGTCAATATAAACATTAGACGAGAAGTAAAAATAAAAATGTTTAAGTTCTGGTCCCGTTTATTTTTTACGACGGAAACTCACAAAGTATAAAATGCAAAAAGAAAATCGAATATCGATATAAAATAGAACAAAAAATTATATAAATTTATTTTTTAATTTTTTTCATGCTCTTACAAATATTTGTAAGGAAATACACGTTAATATAATAAAATGCATATATAATCATTTTTATAATACAAAGAATCGAGATATATTAAAAAATCAATTCTTTGCATTACAAAATCTATTCCATGTACATATTTTATGTGTGTGTGTGTGTTATGTAACTAATAAAACAGTATAATATAATAAAATTATGAATTATTATTAAAATATCAAACAAAACTTGAAAGTGTGCTTATTTAACACACAAAAAAAAAAGAAACACATAATATATATATAATCAATGGTATTTTTACTTTACTTTATTATATACATAAATAGTAATAAAAGTACTTATAACAATAAATTTTTGTAAGTATATATAAAATTCCTTTACAAATAATTTTTTAAATATATACTAATAATTATATTAATTAAATTAATTTATATTTTCCTACTATTGTTTTTACTTTTTTCTCTTTAGTTTCCGTTTTTATATTTTTAAATGATTTTTAAGTGGCCAAACGATTTGTTGGAAGGATAAAGGAGACAAATCACATCAATGAATTTATGAATTTAGTATCTTTTAAAATTGAGTTTAATGAATAATGTATTTTTATGATGTTATTTCCCTATCAACATCTAGCATATTTGTCTGCTGAAGGAAAAAACAAATGGTTTGAAATCAATATGGAAAACATGGCCGTGTAATAATTTACATGAAATTACATTTCTCGTATTTTATTTTTTTATATATTAGTCATGTTAATCCAAATAAAATTTTTTAGACTATAATCTATTTAACCAAAATGTTAACTCACATTTTCAAATTATTACAAAGTTATGTTTAGTCATTTATTGAAATTAAATTTAAGAATAATTCTCACATAAAAAATTAACAGCATCTTAATTAGGTTTCGAAGAGATAATATATTATTAATAGTCATAACTAGTTGTGACCCTAGCTAGGGCTTGAGACTATTCTTTAAAATGAGGGTTTCTCTTTGCATCATTTCACATTTTTCATTCTATTCCCATATTCTAAAATTAACATAGGCTAAAGCATTATCATTATCAATTAGATTATATTTAAGTTGGCATTAATCTGAAATTTATCTCAAAATTTATAAATAAAAATTTAAAATATGTCTTATGTAGATAACCTCCTAATATCATATAACAGAATGAATAACAAACATTGACTTGTACATATATTTGAAGAATGGAACTCGAGAGACTGATTACCTCGATTCCAAAAACCAATAATTTATGATTTTTAAATAAACTATTGAAATGAGGATAATATCTACCCATCAATTCATTTCCATATCCATCTCTTTTTGTTAAAACATCTTTAATATTTTAAGTAAAATAAATAAATAAAAATTGTATTAACTTTTTCTATGCAACTTATTTTTTGGACACATAATAATTTTTACTCTTTAATATTATCATTTTTTCTTAATTATTTATATTGAAGAAAAATATATGTATTTTTCTCACATTTAATACTTAATAATATTATATTTATTATTATATTCTTCTCACATTTTCTAACAAGAAATTGAGATAACAAAAATTTATAAAAATTGAATATTCAATGAAAATAAAATATGAATAAATTTGTATTTCAAAATTGTAGAAAATGTTCCTTTTTTTCTATATTTTATTCGGAATAATATAACTTCTTAAATCCACATATTCCAAAAGAATACGAGAGAATTTCATATTATAATTAAAGAGTGAATATTTAAACAAGGATATAAATGAAGGTCTAAATAAAAAGAATGTGTGGGAGTCAGAGATACATGTGGCCAACTAATCAGGGAAAGCAACAAATACAACCCTTTAATTGTCAACTTCTTTTCATTTCACATTTGTCTAAATTCTAAAGTAATATAATTTTATTTATATTTTTTTAGCTTTCATTTAATTAACATACAAAGAAAAATATAATTACAGTAATAATGTGAATAATACATAATTTTCTTTACTCTAATAAAAAAAATAAAAAAATTAGGTTTAATACTATTTACTATTTTTGTCAATTTTGTTCTGAGTGGTCCTTATTTAAATTTATTTACTAATGATTCATGTGGACACTGTGTCATTAACAATTTAGATGTAATTAGAAAAAAAGATAAAATTGAACAAAAATTACAAAAATTAGAATCACTTTGAATGCTCGGAAAAGTTGAGGACCACTCTCAATAAGATGAGCAAAGCAAAAAACATTAGATGAGATTGTCAATGTATTGATTAAACGAGTCTAACAATATA
>NW_014541824.1:9602-90973 GCF_000741045.1 Vigna radiata var. radiata
ATAAGTATAGCAAAAATCATTACATAAGTCTAACAATATACATGAAACGAGTTTGTTCATATACTGATTATTGAAGTATAACAAAAAATATTAGATGAGTCATTTCATACATTGATTAGACGAATCTAAGAATACACATTAGATGAGCATGTCCTTATATTAACGATACGTTGTAACACATTAATAGACAAGTTTGTCTATACACTGATTACACTAATATAACAATATACGTTAGACGAGTGTGTTCATAAACATATTAGATGAATATATTAATACACATTAGATGACTCTATCCATTATATGTAGAGATGGCAAAAAAACCCGTGCCCGCGGGTACCCGCGGATTAAATCCGTTGTGGATAGTTGGTACCCGCGGGTAATAGGTACCCGCGGGTAGCGGGTGTTTTAATACCCGCTTCTTATTGGGTCGGGTTCGGGTTTTGCACTATCTGTATCCGCGGGTACCCGTTACCTGCTTAGAAGTTAAAATTACATCTTTGTCATTGGTTTCCTATGCATAAGTTCCCTTTTTCTCTCTCTATTCTCTTAAGTAGCACCTTTAACTTAAAATCTAAAACATTTCAAAAAAAAATTTCAATTTAATTTGGATTATTTCATTTAAAAACTTATAAAATATTTTTTTTTAAAATATTCGCAGGTTGAAAACGGGTATCCAACAGGTACCCGCGGGTATTTTTTAAACGGGTACCCGGCGGGTAACGGGTCGGGTGGCGGGTACGTTTTTATCCGGCGGATCGGGTTGCGGGTAGGCATTATCCGTGTCCGACCCGACCCGTTGCCATCCCTAATTATATGATTAGACAAGTCTTGTAATATACATTACACAAGTTTTCCATATAATAATTAGACGAGTCTAACCATGCATATTGAACGAGTTTGTCAATGCATTGATTAGACGAGTCTAACCATTCACATTACATCAGTTTATTCATACAATGATTTATATTTCAAGTAAGTCAACTCTACATATTTTTGCACATCGTTTATAATTTTACATAGTCTATTCTAATTTTTGCACATATTTTATCCTTTATAATTTTACAAAATTTACTATTTATATTTTTATAAACATATTCACTTTCTAAACTTATAAATTATTTTTAAGTTTTATTCCATTCAAAACTTGATTATAAATTTAAAAATATTTATTTTTTTTTTCTCAATCTCTGGTTTTCTTTTAATAAACATACATCACATTAAGTGTTTAAAATTGGAAGGAGTTATTTTATTTTTTAGAGGAATTTTCGTTGAATATCCTGTTAGTAGAGACAAATTTCAAGAAGAGAGCAAACTTTGGTGGAGGGATAGACCCGAAATAAACGCCAAAAAGTCTTTAATTACAAAGGACGTAGGTGGCTAGATGATGATGATGATGTTGTGATGCGAATGTGGATGCACTGCGTCAGCCATTGATGACAAATATCACACTCGGATGATAATGTTTTTGTGCTGTCTATCTACAATGAATTCCTCATTAGAGATTCTTTGCAAGAACCCGATGTAATTTTATTTTTATTTAAAAAATTATGAAAATAGGATTTTATAATAAAAAATTATGTTTATTGAAATATTCTATGATTATTTGTTATATTTAGGAGATATATTATTAACTTAATTAGGAATATGTTTAGTGGTTGTGATTTGGTTGATTATCGAAATTTGGTGAGCTTATTAGAACCTATCCTATATACTTCGGTGTGAGAAATGTGTTAGAAATTTCACATAAACTAATTATGTGAGATTGTGTTAGGTTTAAAATTCAATTATAAGATTAATTATTTTTCTTTTACATTTTGAATGTTTTCAAATAAATTAAAATTTTCACGGTGCATTCCTATATACTGTTCCATTTTTTCTTGCATAGGTGTTTGATAATGCTTTTTTTATGTATTTAAGTTAAATTTTAATTTATTGTGTGTTAGTGACTTATTAACATTAATAGTAACCTTATTAAATGACTATATATATTGTCTCATTCAGTTTCAGATTCTTCCCAATATAATTGTAATTATATTTCTTCTTACACTGATAGATATAAATAGTTATTTTCAAAATATTATTATTGTAAATAGATGTTTCATATTCAAGATCTAAACATGTTTAAGATAAAATATCATATTTGTCCAATTTAGAATAAAATGTGAATTGAAAAAATATTACGTATTGATTAAATGAGTCTAAAATTACACATTAAATGAATCATATTTCTATATATCATTTATATTTTAATAAAATCTATTATTTATATAAATAGATATATCTTTCTAAACGATAAACTTAAAAATAATTATTATTTTTCTCAATTTTTAATCTTTTAATAAATAAAAAAACCAATTAGACGGGTTTAATGCGTGGAGGTCAATAAAACGAGATACATGTGACCAACAAATCAGGAAAAGCAACAAAAGAGAATCCGTTAATTGTCAACTTTTTCTCATTTCACATTTCTAAATTCTAAAATAATATAATTTTAATTATATTTATATTTTTAAATTAATTAACATAAAATAAAAATACAATTATAGTAATAATGTAAAGATTAAATATTTCTTTTTATTCTGGTCAAAGATTATTATATTTGCATTTCATGTAATACATAAAGTTGAAGTTAAAAGTCTAAATTTTTTAGATTTTATAAGATTTTTCTATTGACAATGATACAAAACATATTCTTTTTCTTATAATCAAATAAAATATTAGAATTGTATTGAAATAAAAATTGTATAAATTTGAAGGTTTTAGAATTAAAAAACACTGCGTTTTGGTATTGTGTAATAATGTGAACAAAATTAACACTGCAACGGAATAACACGAGTAATACAAAGTGAGGATGTTGACATCCAAATCAAAGTTTGAAAGGCTTTCAATAATTCTATATGCAGGAAAGGGTTTAGCTTTTAAAACCCTTATCTTTATTCCTTTTACAGGAAAACATAACTGACTTTTAAAAAATATTTTAATAACACAAGTTTTTGTTTTAATATTTTAAATAAAAATAAAATAATTAAAGTATGGATAAATATATTTTTAGTTACTATACTTAAAATATAAACTTAAAATTTATCTTTATTTAAAATTTTAATATATTTTAATATTCAAATTTTAAAAATAAATTAATATAGTTAATTTTAACATTAATTTTTATGATTTTGTTAATTGATGTTTCTGATATTTGAGTTAAGGAAAATGATATTTTTACACATGTCAAAAATGGTGTCAAAAAATGGTGTTAAAATATTATTTTTCTTGAGTTAAATAATATTAAACGGTAGTGAATTCTTTCCTTTTCTGGAAATACCAACATCTGTACCTCTGCAACAAGCGACAAAAGATTGTAGATAAGGAAACGCGTCTGGAAACTGTTTCATTTCCACCAAACAATGCCCATGCAGATATCATTGCCCATTCAAGAAAAAGTCGATTTAACAACTTTTTTAGATAATTTTTTAATAATGATTTGTGATTGGTTCATTTCAAATATTTTTTTAGAATAAATTTAAACAGATCAATAAAACGGTGACACGTATTCTATCATCAAAAAATTATTAAAAAAGAGTTGTTAAAATATCATTGTAAAGGACAGGATTAGGAGATTAGAAGTAATGTAGGTGGCAGGATGATGATGCCAATTTGGACAGACTGCCAAGATAATATTTTTGTGGTCTTTATCTATGATGACTTTATAATAAAAAAATTATATTTACTGAAATATTACAATTGTATATGATTATTTATTATTATATCGTTAAGATATATTCTTCGTTTAATCAAATGTACGTTTAGTGACTGTGATTTGGTTTATTATGGACTGATTTAGTCTGCTTAATATTTGTAATAGTTACTTATGATAGATAAAAAATTAAACGAATATGTTCTCTTCTCAAATAAAAAAAAGGCAGGCATTAATTAATTAAACAAGCCACATTTCACTAATAAAAAAAAATTACATCAATATAAAAAGATTAACAGCTGACACACTTCACTCTTCACTGAAATTTAATAAAAGGCAACATTACATATATAAGATATTATTTCCCAAACTGTGGTAACAGATCTCTGTTGCAATGATCTCATGCTTTTTGAAGAAAACTCTTAAACCAAAGTGCTGAAAGTTTGGGATATCGCTTCATCTTATTTTTTCTGTCCACATAGTTCAGTCCAAATCCTATTAAATAGCCGTCTCTCCATTCAAAATTGTCCAAAAGTGACCATGCAAAATATCCTTTTACTTTTACACCGTCCCTTATAAAGTAAAAAAAAATATATATATTTAAATTAGTGTTAGAAACAAATTTAAAATATGTGAAAAATAAATCATTACCTTATTGCTAAAAGTAGATAATAGAGATGACGATAATAATAATCGATTCTATAAGTATCTATAAGAGCTTCCTCGAGTGTCTCTATTTCTTGATTCAGGTCATTGCCTCTTCCTATAAATTAAAAGTAATATACATCAACATGTTAAAAATTTTGAATAATCTTCTCAAAATATATTAATTCTTTAAAGACAATAAAAATTGCTATTGGTATAATTACCATTCTCAGTTATATAAATCACAGGATCGTTGTATTGTTGTTTGGTATAGAGCATCAAGTCTTTAATTCCTTTGGGACAAACATATAACCAATCAGAAGCGGTCTGCAAATATAAATATAAAGTTATTAAATAAAACCATATAAAATAATAATATTAAAATATATATAAAATTAACATAATCTTATACACACCGGTACACCTACGAAAATACCATTGCGTTCAGCTGGCAAATGAAAAAAATGAAAATGTTATATTAGAAAATTCAAGATATATAATTTACATAACTGAAAGATAGAAGTTTCCTCACTATAAGTTTTGACATGGCTATCTGTAGTATAACTAGGTTTAGAAGGATCAACTTGGGGTTGATCCGCCGCGCAAATAGTGGTGTAATAGTTTACTCCAATAAAATCACATGAATCGGCTAGAAGTTTTGATTCTTGTTTTGAGAACTCTGGTAATCGATTACCAACTAGAGAACGCATGCTGTCTGGATACTTTCCTGATGTCAATGGTTCCATGTACCTATATTCATTGTTACATATCAAAACATCATATTTGAGAATGCATATTGTAATGTAGAGTTAAGCACTTACCATCCAAACATGAAGTCAAGTGCACGTTTGGCAGCTTCTTTATCTTCTTCACTTTCTGAATGTGGCTCATACCAATTAGTAATAAGTGTTATGCCTATCTTACCTTCATAATCCTGTTTTAAGTGTTTTTAACGTTATTAACATTAATGTGCAAATAAACTATAAACATTTTAAAGTTTCTCGTAAAGGCTAAACAAACCGGGTGCTTTGTCTTGTACTGATTGTGCTCATCTACCGCAGCTGCATGAGAAAGTAGTAAATTATGTGTAACTATATATGGTTCTGTTCCTGAATCACCACCCAAGCAAGTTGAATCTAGCCATGGAGAGCATCGACCTGGTGCAAAGGTTCCAACTGCATAACCATTATTACTATAAGACCATGGTTCATTTAGAGTAATCCAATGTTTCACTCTGTCTCCAAAGTATTCGAAACAAATTCTTGCGAAGTCTCCAAAATCACCTCTGAAAATTTTTTAAATTCAGAGTTAGTATACAATTTGCCTATTAATATCAAAACCTATACCTAGTTTTAAATTTAACTCAATCTTACAAAACCAATTTATAATCAAGTTGTATGATGAGATTTATATTCTATTTATAATATTATAATTTAATATTAATCTCTAATAATATACGAGTGAGACTTTCAACAAAATTTTCCGAATTCATGTTTTAAAATTCCACGACATCGTAATATTTCAGTAAGAATTTCTTTGAACAAAATTAGGTTAGCCACAAATGTCAATAACACTGCCTTTTAATATTTTACCTAAATTTTTATCTTAATTAAAAAATGCATTGTAACTCTTGCAAAGGTAACTTTGTTTTTAAAAAGATGTCATCAGAATTTATGCATTTTCTTGAAAAGATTTTAGTATCTCGAAACAAAATACAAATTATATATGTGTACATATAATTGTAATTATTGTACAACTTACACAACATTATTGGATAAAAAACCTCCATACTCCTCTTCTAAGGCTTCGGGAAGATCCCAGTGAAAAAGTGTCACATATGGTTCTAGACCTGCAACATTAATATATATTTAAACCAATATTTCATTCACTTAAAAAATATATTATAAAATGTAAGCTTTAACGAAGAAAAACCAAGAGAGGAAAACATGGACATTCACCGTTGTCTTTCAGATGATTTATGAGGCGATTGTAATAATCGATTCCTTCTTGGTTTACACCCTCCTCGTTTGGACCGACCTTTCCATCTATATATCAATCATTTTAAACGAAGATTGAAATCATTACAATAGAAGATCCAACAACAATAATAACAAAATGAATAATAATAGTTCATCAACTTTTATCTCACCTGGTATTATTCTAGACCATGAGATGGAGAATCTGTATGCATCCATATTCATATCCCTCATTATCCGAATGTCTTCCTGTTATACAAATGTAAAACAACCTTCAAAAATTTAATTAATTTATTTGTTGAAGAAAAATAATTGGTTTCTTCATTCATCCTACACTGTCATCATTAAGATATTGGACTTTACCCTGTAACGGTGGTATTCATCAATTGCTACATCTCCATTACTTCTATCCCTTATCTTCTCTGCAACATTACATGTCTATAAAATCAGACTATTATCTACAATTTTTATTAAGTTCATATATATAATTTTTGAAAGACTTAGAAACAGATACATTTTTAAGTTATAAAAAGTAATCTGTAATTGTTTTAGTTGGATTTATATTTAGAAAGGTAGAAAAGAGAACCTGGATACTTGTGGGTGAAAACATCCCATATACTTGGTTTTCTTCCACCTTCAGACGCCGCTCCTTCGTACTATATATATGGGTATACATATAAAGAACATAACAACATCGTATCAAGTTATATACTTTGAAATATCAAACAGTTTTCTCATAAAAGAATAAGAATGTCGTGTTTAATTTATATATTTAGAAACATTTACATATTGTAAATCTTAGTTTCATAATCATTATTTGAGTTACGTACCTTTATTCAACATTATATATATATATATATTTCAAAGTTTTATTTATATTTATTATTATGATATAACCATAATATTATATCGTTAATAAATTTTGAAGTAATTGTGTAAGAAAAAAAAGGTGGTTATATGAAGATATACTCTTGGATATAGAATTAAGTATAAGAAAGCATTTGGATACCTGGTAGGCCGCGGATGCTGTCCCGAAAACGAAGCCCCTGGGAAAACTGTTTCGATTGAGAGAAAGAGCATCGATAACAGATGCAGGATATTGCTCATAATTTATTGCTGGTAATGGGCTAACTTTTACTGTAGTCATGAGAGTAAAGTCGTTACATATGACATGTTGAGTGATTATACTAGACTCTTATTCTGTTCAATGCAGCAGTGATACAGAGAAAAATTCATGTTTGATCGATCTTTGTTCAAAATGGAGAACTTGTCTCTGACACAGGAAGAATTTGAAGAAGTGATGAATTTAAAACGGACACGTGAAAAGAAACATGCAAAAAATGAATTGTTTAAAAAAGTGATGAAGGGTAAAAGAAATACCAGGTTCGTAGGGAGAGATTTGTACATCATCAGTATAAGCAGGTGATCCCTTGATACTAGCAGCTTCAGCAGCAGGTGATACCTTGGCATCAGCAGGTGATACCTTGGTACCAGCAGCAGCAGCGCCACCGATGAGCGCTGTGCCGAGGGCCATTCTGCGAGAAAGAAGGCTAAGGGTGGTGGCATCACCCTCTTCAACATCCTCCTTCTGTGCCTTACAAACAATGAGTTTTCGTTTGGTGCTCCCCACTTGACAGTGTGGCCAAACTCTAAGAGGAGTGGTTAGAGCATGGAGCTGCAAGAAAGCTTGTGAATAAGCCATTCTCCTCAAAATACAAATTCTTCACACTCTTTTGCCTTTCCATGAGCAACTATATATAGAGTTTTTCTATCTCATGCACAACCTACATATCACTCGAAATGGAAAAAAAATGGATTAAAAAGTCTCTGTAGAGTCAGAGATACATGTGGCCAACTAATCAGGGAAAGCAACAAATATTATAATTTTCTTTACTCTAATAGAAAAATTAGGTTTAATATTATTTACTATTTTTGTCAATTTTGTTCTGAGTGGTCCTTATTTAAATTTATTTACTAATGACTCATGTGGATACTATGTCATTAACAATTTAGATGTAATTAGAAAAAAGATAAAATTGAACAAAAATTACAAAAATTAGAATCACTTTGAATGTTCGGAAAAGTTGAGGACCACTCTCAATAAGATGAGCAAAGCAAAAAACATTAGATGAGATTGTCAATGTATTGATTAAACGAGTCTAACAATATACATTAGACGAGTCATTCATATATTTATTAGACGACTCTAACAATATATATTAGACAAGTCTTTCAACACATAAATCAAATAAGTCTATTAATAAAAATTGAACAAGTTTATTTCCATTTAATCCTTAGATGACACATTAAACAAGTCTATTCGTATACTGATTATATAAGTATAGCAAAAATCATTACATAAGTCTAACAATATCCATGAAACGAGTTTGTTCGTATACTGATTATACTAAGCAATGAAAGGTTTCTTCAATGTTGTTCAGTGGTTAATGTCATGAAATAAGTTGAATAGTCCATATCTACCCTGCGTACCTTTACCAGCTTTAATTGAAATTATTGAAAACAAGGTCCATAGTGGAATGAAAAAAATGTGACAGTGTTCTTTCCCCAATAATTCAATTGTCAGTGATAAGATGTAACATAACTTCTAAATGTTGAACGTGGTAGGGTTGTTAAGTTAGTGATGAAAATTAAAAGACAATAGTTATAATGGTGCTCATATGGAATCAGGAAAAAGATGGATCCCCATTATAGTTGCTTTCTTCAGTACCTTCTTAGAATCAAATTTGGGACTATAATGTAGTAGTGCACTGTTCTACCACTAAAGTTGTTGTACTCTAATTTTCCTTTTTCTACCTATATATATGTACACACTTTTTTAAATCTATCAATGGTTGTGTTCATCGAGAAAACTATCAATTCTATTAGCAACACAATATTCTTCTNTTAAATCATAGGCATCACAAGTGTTGAGGAGTATTAATTAACAAGATTCCTGATATATCAGACACNGCCACATTAAAATAGATAGTCATGTGCTGATAATCTAATACATTTAACAATTTTATAAATCAAATAATACTAAAATAGATNGTTATGTGCTTATTTAAAATTAAAATGATGATTACATGGTTTTATATTTTACTCTGAGATTCAGTTAACAGATATTATGAAACAACTTTTTTTAATAATTTTTTGACAACAGATATGTGTCTCTATTTTATTGGTTTGTATATTTAAAACGGACCAATCATAAAATAAAGTTGTTCAAAGATAATTTTCAAACGCAAAATAGGAAGGCTTATAAAACACAAACCATCGGCATAAAGGGAAATACGAGTGAAATGAACATCAATATAACTTCAGCTTTTCCGAGAACACAAAAATCCTATGCACTTATTAAAAACTTGTTTAAATTTATTTATTATAAAATGTAAATTGATTTAAAAAACAAATAAAAAGACAATATTAACACCAGCTTAAGCTTTACAATGAAATATAACTTCAAATAAAATTTTAGATGAATGAAACTTTAGAAATTATAGTTCAATATTAATACATTGTTTGAATGCTCGAGTCTAGAAATGATATGATTATTTATGAATTATTTAATTTATATTTTAAATGTGATATTATTGGTTTAAACATAAGAATTAATTTATTTCTTTTTTTACTTTAGCTTATCTTTCCGTCTTTGTTTATTTATGTATGTGTTTGTTTTTTCTTTTGCATCACCTTAATAACTTAATGGTGTTTCTAGTAAAAAGGAGTTAGCTGGTGACAGAACATAAGTTTACTAAGTATATCTTGTAAGGATGTTACTCCCTCCACCACCACTCCTTCTCCTTCCACGTTCTCACAAACTTTTTAATGGCAAAATCATCCTTTAATTTTTAATCATTTTATTTTTAACCTTATTTATTTACCAAATCCTAAATAATTCCTCACTTTCAATCTCAGCCTCATCCCCCAGCTTTCTCTCACTCTTTCTCTCTTTGAGATCCGTTTCTTCCCACCTCCATCTCACTCTCTTCTTTTTTTCCATGAGATCCGTTTTTTCTCACCCCAACTCTTTCAATGTTGTGTTTTGTTTTGTTTTGTTCTGGTCACAAATATGTACTAGAGTATTTTCCATTAAATGTTTATTAAAATAAAGGTGGTTTCTTATTTACTATATCTAACAGAGTATATTTTCAGGTATGGATTACCATTGTTGCTTTTGTCATAGTTGAATTGAGGGAATTAATAATTCTAATATAACTATCATCATGGCCAAGTTGAATGAATTATGAATTTATTGATTGTGATGCCTGATGCATACGAAAACCTTTAGGAGAAAGAGAAATGTTGACACACAAATTGAACGTGTATGATGCAGGGGAACTCATCTTGCTCACCAAACACGTCAAAATCGTAGATCCCTCCATACAAAACAAAAGAAAACAAACAAATGAAGAATTGGGGTAAGAAAAAACAGATCTCACCGAATGAGAGAAGAGAGTGAGATGGAGGTGAGAAGAAACGGATCTCAAAGAGAAAAAGAGTAACAGAAAGTTGGGGGTGGGGCTGAGAGTGAAAGTGAAGAATTATTTAGGATTTGAAAATAAATAAAGTTAAAAGTAAAATAGTTAAAAATTAAAGGATAGTTTTGCCATTATAAAGTTTGTGGATGAATTGGAAGGAGAAGAAGTGGTGGTAGAGGGAGCAACACCTATCTTGTAATGTAAGACAAAATATTTTGTCCTACATTACAAGATAAGTGTTGCTTCCTCCACCACCACTCCTTCTCCCTCCACCATTCTTGAATAATTGAAAATGTTTTTCTTTAAGCTAATTTGTTGTTTAATTAAAAATGTTATATATATATATATATATATATATATATATATATATATATATATATATATATATATATATATATATATAATTAATTAAACATTACCAAAATTAGGATGTCACGATTATTGATTTATTATAATATTTGTAGGCAT
This sequence comes from Vigna radiata var. radiata, assembly GCF_000741045.1. Lineage (NCBI taxonomy): Eukaryota > Viridiplantae > Streptophyta > Magnoliopsida > Fabales > Fabaceae > Vigna > Vigna radiata. Next base: position 20,864 of record NW_014541824.1, read on the forward strand.
GTATATTTTCCGACAAGAAATTAGGATAAAAGAATTTATAAAAGTTGAATATTTAATTAAAACAAAATATGAATAAATTTGTATTTTAAAATTGTAGAAAATGTTCCTTTTTTTCTATATTTTATTCCAAATAATATAACTTCTTAAATCCACATATTCCAAAAGAACATGAGAATCTTATATTATAATTAAAGAGTAAATATTTGAAAAAGGATATAAATGAAGGTCTAAATAAAAAGAATGTGTGGGAGTCAATAAAACGAGATACATGTGGCCAACTAATCAGGGAAAGCAACAAATATAACCCTTTAATTGACAACATCTTTTCATTTCACATTTGTCTAAATTCTAAAGTAATATAATTTTATTTATATTTTTATCTTTCATTTAATTAACATACAAAGAAAAATATAATTACTGTAATAATTTGAATATTAAATAAATAATTTTCTTTACTCTGATAAAAAAAATATTATATTTCTATTTATATATAAAACTAATGGTGTAAAAGTTTAAATTTTATATGTGATAATATTTTTCTATTGACGATGATGAAAAAAAAAGTATTCTTTTTTCTAATAATTAAATCATATATTAACTAAAATTTTAGGCATTTTAGCATTGTTGTATTGAAATAAAAATTCTAAATAACACTCCGTTTGGTCGTGTATTAATGTGAAGAAAATAAAGATATTCAGGTTCATACAGCGAGGGGATAACACGTGTAATACATGGTGAGGATGTGACATCCAAATCAAAGTGTGGAAGGCTTTCTATAGTTATAACTAGTCTTAGATCACACTTTTTTTTTTTCTAATTTGAATTAAAAAATTAATATATTAAATAAAGGGTTTGTTAATTTACGTAAGGATTTTTTTAGTTGATAATTTTAGCAAAGTGTACTAAGTTTTAGGTTACAAAAATGTCCCTGTTAAAAAAGAAAATCAATTTTAACTCAAAGGATATTTTAATAATTTTAAAATTTAATTTAAAATAAAAAAATAAAAGGTTATTATTAAAAATCCTGATTGGTCCACGTGTACAAGAGTAGTTATTAGCTTTTATTATATATTTTTTTCAAGGTTGTTGTTTTTTAACCCATACGAGTTTTATAAACCCAGACGGGTTCTATAAACCCACGGGCTCTATAAACTTTAAACCCTAAACCCTAGGTAGTTGTTTTTTTAACCCATATGAGTTTTATAAACCCAGACGGGTTCTATAAACCCTAAACCTAAACCATTATATTAGGGTTAAATATGTTTTTAGTCCCTATACTTTGGGGCGATTTTGGTTTTAGTCTCTCTTTCAAACTAAGGTACAATTTAGTCCTTCAACTTTAGTTTTAGTCATTTTTACCAAAATTTTTTAACTTTATTTACTTTTTCAAGCACGTTTCATTATAACATTTGGATTGTTTATACTGTTTGACACATTTTTGCTTCAATGTTAACTGAGAAACGCGTTTAAAACAGTAAATAAAGTTAAAAAAAATTGGTAAAAAGGACTAAAACCAGAGTTTTCTAAAGTTGAAGGACTAATATTGTACCTTAGTTTAAAAATGGACTAAAACCAAAATCGCCCCAAAGTATAGAGACTAAAAATATATTTAACCCTATTTTTTAAAAAGTACCCTTGGATTTAAAGTTGGTTTTCTTTTTTAACATGCACATTTTTGTAACCTAAAATTTGGTACACTCTGCTAAAATGTATCAACTAAAAAATTTCCTTACGTAAATTAGCAAACCCCTTAAATAAATCATTTATTTATTATAAATATTTAGAAAATGATATTTTAGAAACGATAGTAATTTAAAAATATTGAAATTTGATTATATTAATATTAAATTATTTTAATATAAATAGTATTTTTTATAAACGAGTTTTATTAATTTAAAATATATTATTTTTCTAGAAACTATTTTTTTAGAGTTTTGTAACTTTTTTATAGGAGTTCTTCTCTTGCATTATTAAGTTTGAAGATTAGATATCACTTGAGTGATTATCGTAACGAAATCTTCAAGTCTGACAGACCAGTTTCTTCAAAATGATAAATTAGTCTCTACTCTTTTTTTTTTGTCCCTTTTTTTGCATTCGAACCATATTGCATATTTCATCTAAGTTTTTTATAAGATTTTCGTTGATTAGTGATTCCAATAATATGATCATGTTTTTGTGATTTGTAGTTGTAGATAGAGTTCCATGAACTAGTGATGTCGGCTTAGCTCTTGTAGATGAGATGTGTCCGCTATAAGATAAGGGAAGTGAATATTTCTTAAATTTCGTGATAAAAGTTTGTATTTAAATTCATAGATTGTGATATGCTTGGTTGAATTTATTACAAATTAAAATAATTATTGAGTGATATTTACTTATTAATGAATATTACTGTGTATCTTGTGAATCTATAATTGTTTGGACTTTGATGCTGCTAATTAGAGTTTAACTAGATAGAAAAATTGATGTAAAAATGAAAGTAGCAAAAATTGAGTGTTATTGGACTGATTGGTAATCTGATTAGGGATTTTGACTAATCTTGAAATAAATATTATATGAGTTTGAAATATATTTATTATATGAATCTAGCCATACAAATTATACAAGTTTAAAAATTTATATTTTAAGTTTGATTTCATTCAAAACTTAATTATAAACTTAAAAATAATTTCTTATTTTTTCTCATTTAATTCTTTTTTAATAGACACACAAACCCAAATCATCCTGTGTATAAAACTAGTTAATAATTTAAAATTGAAAGGGGTTATTTTATTTTTGAGAGCAATATTCTTGAAAAACCTGTTAGTAGAGACAAAACAAACACCAAAAAGTCCTGAATTAGAAAGAACGTAGGTGGGTGGATGACGATGATGATATGATACGAATGTGGATACAGTGCATGCGTCAGTTACTGAAGACAAAAATCACACTCGTAAGATAATGTTTTTGTGGTGTCTACCTACAATGGATTCCTTATTAGAGATTCTTTGCAAGTGTAATTTTTATTTTAATTTAAAAAGTTACGAAAATAGGTGGTTTACATTTGAGAATATAATAAAAAATTATGTTTATTGAAGTATTCTCATTATAATTATTTTAATTTATTGAAGTATTCTTATTAACATGTGATTTGTTAATCATTTCTCTTAAAAAACAATTTTCTTTGTCTACGAAATGTTCACTTTAAGAAGATAATTGATAGTAACCTTATTGAATGATTGTACACACTGTCTAATTCAATTTCAGATTCTTCACAAGATAAAATATCATATTTCTTGAAAATAAAATAGAATGTGCACTAAAAAAATCATATAATAATTATGAGTTTAAAAATATTCATTAGACCAGGATATTTACTTTATAATTATGCTAGTCTTGTACATTACATTATCTATATAATAAGTAAACAAATTTAATAACATATATTAAATGAGTTGACAATACATTAATTATATTAATTTCTTTACACAATAATTTATATCTTTAACTAATTAATTCTATATATTTTTGTATATCTTTCATATTTTTACAAAATTTACTATTTATATATTTATAGATATATTTTTCTAAACCTGCAAATTATTTTAAAAATTGATTATATTCAAAACATAATTATAAATTTAAAATAATTATTATTTTTCTCAATTTTTAAATTTTTTAATAAATAAACCAAAAATTATAAAAGTTTAGTGCGTGGAGGTCAATAAAACGAGATACACGAGGCCTACAAATCAGGGTAAAGGACAAAGAACATCTGTTAATTGTCAACATTTTCTCATTTCTCATTTGTAAATTCTAAAATAATATAATTTTATTTATATTTTTATCTTTAATTTAATTTTCATAAAATAAAAAATATAATTATAGTAACACTATAAAGATTAAATACTTTTTTTTAATCCGATAAAAGATTATTATATTTCTATTTCATGTAATACATAAAGTTCAAGTTTAAATTTTAGATTTTATAAGATTTTTCTATTGAGAATGATACAAAAGATATTATTTTTCTAATAATTAAATAAAATATTAGTATTATAACATTATTGTATTGAAATAAAAATTATATAAATTTGAAGGTTTTAGAAGTAATAAATAAAAAAGAAACTAACACTGCTTTTTGGTATTGGGTATTAATGTGAACAAAATAAAATTAGGAAAATGATATTTTACCATCATTTTTTTGACACTATTTTGACACTGCACACGTGTCAAAATGTGAGTGGACGATTTCAAATTAAAAAAATTGAGACAGAGGTATGTTTGGAAGAAAAAAATCAAAGTTTATTTTTTAATTTGAAATCGTCCAACCACATTTTGACACGTGTGTAATGTCAAAATAGTGTCAAAAAAATGGTGTTAAAATTTTATTTTCCATAAAGAAAAATTATCCTTGTTCTTACCGCAACGGGATAACACGTGTAATATATAGTCAGGATGTGGCATCTAAATCAAAGTGTGAAAGGCTTTAAAAGGATGTTTTGTCCTCCACTTCTCTTTTCTTTTTAATCTATATTTTCAAAATTATAAATATTATCTTTAAATTTTTATTAAATAATTTTTTTTTCTCTTCTCTCTTCACTGCCTGCATTCCTTATATTCTTTACTCTTTAATCGACTTTTAAGAATTAATTAAGAATTTAACGATTTCAGGTTTAAAATCGTTTTTTTTTTCTTAATTAGTTTTCGAAAGCCAACTTTTAAAAGGTAGCTAAGAAGAAAATATCAGCTAAGAAGAAAATATATTTTGAAATATGTTTAAGAAATAAATCATAATTCAAAATACATTTAACAAATAAGCAAAATACATTTAATAAAAAAGTATTTTGAAATATCTTTAACAATACATTTATTCCTTTAAACATATTTATGTTTAAGAAAAAAAAATATTAAATTTAAAATAACAAAAAAAAAACAAATAGTAAATTATGAAAAATCAAAATAAAACAAAAAAAATTAAAAAAATTCAGATAAAAAGTAACAACCAAATACAATTACAATATTTTAAAAAATCAAATACAAAATTTAAAAATAGCAACCAAATAATTTTTTTCTTGAAATTAGATTGATTTTTGTTATTTGTTTATAATTTTTTAATTTAATTTTAGTTGATTTTTTTAAATATTGTAATTGTATTTGATTGTAATTTTTTACTTAAAATTTTGTTAATTGTTTTTTTCTTTTTTTTATTTTGATTTTTCAAAATTTATTATTTTTTAATTATTGTTTTAGATTAATATTTAAATTAAAATATGTTAAACAAGGTAAAAAAATTTAAATATTAATCTTAAACTTATTTAACATAGAAAATTTATTCAACTTGAGATATAATGAGTATATTTATTATTTTTAAAATTTAAAATCAAAATTTGAAAATTGAACTATATTAAAATTTAAAAAAAGAATTATATCAAAATTCAAACACCAAAAATAAGTTAGTCTATAAAATATCAACATATTAAGTATATGACGATTATTTTTTATTGGAGATATAAAAATATGAATTTTGTTGGAGGGATGGGTCCAAAATAAACACCAAAAATCTTTAATTAGAAATAATATAGGTGGCATGATACAGTTATTGATGACAAAAAACACACTGGCAAGATAATATTTTTGTGGTGTCTATCTACAATGGATTTTCCTATTAGAGATTCTTTGCAAGAACACGGTGTAACTTTTGTTTATATTTGACAATATGACTTTATAATAAAAAATTATATTTATATATATGATTATTTATCTTTACATAGTTCAGATATATTCTTCACTTAATCAAAAGTATGTTTAGTGACTGTGATTTGGTTGATTATGGACTGATTTAGTCTGCTTAATATTTGTAATAGTTACTTATGAGAGATAAAAAATTAAACGAATATGTTCTCAGATAATAATAATCGATTCTATAAGTATCTATAAGAGCTTCCTAAAGTGTATCTTCTTCTTCACTAACCTCATTTATTAGCTTTTGTTAACATAAAGTGTTTATAGTATTTTAAAAGTAGTTATGCTGTTTAAATATTTTTTTTAACTGAGGCTGAATTGAATTGTATTCTTTATATTTCGTTATGAAATAAAAGGTTAAAATTAATTACAAAATCCATAAACACTTAAATATGATAGATAATAATAATTAAATGAATAAGTTTTCTTCTTTAATAAAAAAAAAAAATTAGCCAGGAATTTAGGAAAATGATATTTTAACACCAATTTTTGACACCATTTTGATCTGCACACGTGTCAAAATGTGGTTGGATGATTTCAAATTAAAAAAAGATGAGACAATGGCATATTTGGAAGAAAAAAACCAAAGTTTTCTTTTTAATTTGAAATCGTCCAATTACATTTTTAACACGTGTGCAGTATTAAAATGGTGTCAAAAAATTGGTGTTAAAATATCATTTTCCTGGAATTTATTAGTGAATTTCATGAAAGGTACATTTAATTATAAAAAAGTTTAACGGCACACACACTTAGTGAAATTTATTAAATAAGAAACATCAAATAAGAGAGTTTTGAGACTGCAACATATGTCTGCTACAGATGCTATTATCCTTCGAGACTCTGCCATGGATGTGGCTTTCGAAGAAAATTCTTAAACCATTGTGCTGAGAGTTTGGGATATCGCTTCAAGCCATGGTTTCTGTCAACGTAGTTTAGTCCGAATCCAACTGAATAACCATTCTTCCATTCAAAATTGTCCAATAGTGACCATGCAAAATATCCTTTTACGTTTACTCCCTCCCTGCTCAATCAAACAAATTCAAATTACACTTCAAATTCTTTTTTAAAATATGTCAAAAAATAAATTATTACCTTATTGCTGAACGTAGATAATACAGATGACGATAATAGTAATCGATTCTATAAATATCTAGCAGAGCTTCTTCAAGTGTTTGTCCTTCATCATTCAGATCATTTCCCCTACCTATCAATTCAAAACAATATATATCAATGTGTTTCCAAAAGAAATATTTTATTAGACAATATTTCAAAGATGATAAAAATTATACCATTTTCAGTAATGTAAATCAAGGGATTGTTGTACTTTTGTTTAATATAGAGCAACAAGTCTTTAAATCCTTTCGGACATACAAATAACCAATTAGAAGCGGTCTGCAAATAGAAATATGAATATGAAATTATATAAAACCGAATAAAATAATAATAATAATATGAACTTTAAGTTTGACATGATTGTATACACACCGGTGTACCAACTGGAATACCATTACGTTCAGCTGGTGAATGAAAACAAAAAGAAAATGATATATTAATTACGAAATTCAACATATATAATATAAATAATTGATAGTTATAGATGTTTTCTCACTTAAATAATTGACATTGGCATCTGTCTCATAACTAGGGTTGAGATTGGATGCAGGTTGATCAGCAGCAAAATTAGTGGTGTAATAGTTTAACCCTAGAAAATCAAATGAACCAGTCAGAAGTCTTGATTCTTTTGCTGTGAATTCTGGCAATCTTCTTCCCACTAAGGAACGCATGCTCTCTGGATATTTTCCTGATGTCAATGGCTCCATGTACCTATAATCATTCATACACCTTTATTTAGAGAGTGATGATATGTTCTGATATAGAGTTGTGCACGAGTTCAGATTCTCTAATGAGTTTTTTCTTGTATGCAGTCTTCTAATGAACATTAAAAATATACTGGTGTTAGTGTTCTAAATTTCATTTTAATATATTTAAAAACATCAAAATCAGTGTCCATAAGCGTATTTTAAAAGCATAGTAGATGAATAATAAGACATAAAAATCAACGGAGAATAGAAATTCATTGAAAACTTACCATCCAAAGAAGAAGTCTTGTGCTCGCTGGGCAGCTTTCTTATCTGCTTCGGTATTTGAATATGGCTCAAACCAACGAGAAATAAGTGTTATGCCTATCAGTCCGTGTTGATCATCCTGGGTAAAGTGTTTCCAACGTTATCTTAGTAAAATCCTCGTACCAATTATAATGTCGAAATATATAATGAAATATTAAGAATTAAAAGTTCTGATAAGGAGTAATTAAAAGAACCTTGAACTGATTCCTGTAGACATCTACCGCAGCTGCATGAGCAAGTAGTAGATGATGTGTAACAATATAAGGTTCTGTTCCAGAATCACCACCGAGACAAGTTGAATTTATCGTTTCAGAGCATCGACCTGGTGCAAAGTTTCCAACTGAATAACCTTCCCTACTATAAGCCCATGGCTCATTTAGAGTAATCCAATGTTTCACTCTGTCTCCAAAGTATTTGAAACAAATTTCGACGTAGTTTCGAAAATCATCTCTGAAAATCAACAACACAATAAATTCTTTTTTTTAAATCATGAATAAGAGTTAACTTCAACAATAAAGGTGTTAACTTAATCCATGAGCTATAGGCTACTTTTAATCCATTTTTGAAAAAATATTCTTTTAGAATACTTTCCCAAGTGGATTTGACCAAACTAAAAAACTTTAATTAATCTTTAAAAGTAATAAAATTTATCTATACATATAAAATTAATATTTTTTAAATAATCTAATATGTTAAAATTTTATTATATTTCAGGTATTGGCTAATATATATATATATTTATAACATATATTATTAATGAGAATAAATGTAAGTCATATATTAAAAAAGAAAAAAATAAACAATATATAATAAAAAATAATTTATAAATTTATTATCCATAAATTTATTATATTAAACTTTCAAATTTAGATATCATGTTTTAAGTCAAATCTAGATTAATTTTTTATACAACAAAATTAAATGATTATCTTATATACTTAAAAAATATATTTAGCCAATAAATAAAAAATATGTTTAATCAAACAAGAATTCCAATATATTGTTTGTTGCGTAATTTTTTTATATAAACAAGTAATTATGTTTATTGATCTTCTTACAAAGTGTATGTTAGTCTGATTCAAATTATTATCTATAGCTTTTTGACAAACTAAAAGTACATAAAATTGTGATAAATTTAAAGTTAATTGTATTTTTTTATTCAAAATAAATATTTTTTTCTTAAAAAAAAACTATGGATTGATCCTAGTTCACAATACTTTTATAGATATTTTGATCTGTTAGACTTTTTTAATGAAGAGTTTTATGATCTTATGAATTTTTCTGCCCACAACCCATATAGATCATGGTGAAATAATGTAATGTAGATCAAATTGACATGCCTATTCAAGAGATTGAAAGAAAATAAACCCTTCTCATTTTTTTTTTCTTTACAGAGAAAAATATAAAGTAAATGTCTCTGGTAAACAACTCTACTAAAGTATATTATCTTATGTATCATTCAATAAACTTTTTAGATAGGGTTGTTAATTTTTCTAAAAATATATAAATGATCCACATGATCAACTTAAACTTTTGTTGAAATTAATTGATATATTTGTCTTATTAACTAGTTTTTGCGAGACCAATATGCTGAAAATTTGTCTGTGTTGATTTAAAAGTCTGTTAGAAGATTTTTAAGAGTAAATGCATCTCTTATATATAAGTTAAGAGAGCAAATTAATAAAACACATAATTCATTGGAAATTATAATTTATCGTCATATTTTTTTATCGACGGATAAATTGTTATATTATCTATAAATATTTGTTGGGTTTATAGATATATGAATTATTTGACATTATCAAATTCAAATATCTACGTCATAGATAATTCGTTAATAAATTCATCCACTGCTTTATTAACGAATTTTAGTCTGACCATACTTTTTCAAAGAAAAATAATAATCACTAACATAAATTTACCATTATTGATTAACTTTGACCACTAATAATACCATTTTTTTTTCTTTTAGTGATAATATCAAACCTTCGGTGGCCATATTTTAAAATTTTAAACTAGTATTATAAATTGAAACGTTGTGCATTATTCAAACTCAACATGGTTTAACTTTATTTTGGTTTATTTTCATAACATTGAATTAATAATTATCTTTTTTACGTTTACAGAACCATATTAATAAGATGTTTCTAAATAATATTTCATTTATGATAATACACCATTTAATCTTTCTCTTATATTAACTTTGATGTGCGATATATATAAGAAAGTGCACAAAGACATAAAAATCATATATATTTCAATCATGTCATTATAAAAATAAAAATTAAAAAATTATACTATAGCAACAATGTATTTGAAAAAAGGTTAACCAACTAGGCTGATTGAGTTTATTAAAGTTTGCGTTTAAAAAACTTGCATACAGATAAAAATATATATTATTCTACTTAAAATATTATATATTTATAATTATGATAATACGAAGTTGAAAAGAAAAAAAAATTGTATAACTTACACAACGCGAGGATTTAAGAAACCTCCATATTCTTCTTCCAAAGCTTGGGGAAAATCCCAGTGAAAAAGTGTCACGTATGGTTTTATACCTGCAACATTAATTAATATTTCAAATATAACTATATTCACCTACTTAAAAATCTATTATAAAATTTAAACTTTTGAATTGAGAAAAAACAAGAGATGCTAACGGTTGGCTAATAGATGATCGATGAGCTTGTTATAATAATCGATTCCTTCTTGATTTACACCCTCCTCGTTTACACCCACCTTTCCATCTATATATTAGTAAAGATTGAAATCGTTAGTAATGACTGATGAAACTACAATAATCACAAAAACATCGATCATTATCTTACTTGGCAGGATTCTAGACCAAGAGATGGAGAATCTGTATGCATCCAGATTCATATCCGTCATTATCTTAACATCTTCCTTATAGCGATGATATTCGTCAACTGCCACATCTCCATTGCTTCTATCGTTTATCTTCTCTGCAAGTTATGACACATTTACAGTCATATATTAGTATCAACTGCTTTTTAATGGAGTAAAACTAGATATTCGCAACTAAAAATCAAAGTAGAAATAAAATAAAATGAAGTATTTATGTAATCTCATTGATATAGTGTTAATAGAAAGAGAGAGAAAAAACCTGGATATTTATGAGTGAAGTTATCCCATACACTAGGTTTTCTTCCATAATCAAATGCCGCTCCTTCGTACTGTTGGTACATATAATCAACATAAAAATAATCACGCGAGTCTAGGTTGAAAGAAAGAAAAGCATTTTGATGTTTTATTGAGTGGATATACCTGGTAAGCCGCGGATGCTGTCCCGAAAACGAAGCCCTTGGGAAAACTGTTTCGATTGAGAGAAAGTGCTTCCACAACCGATGCAGGATATTCCTCAGAACTTATTTCTGGTAATATGGTTATTGCTACAGTAGCCAACAGAATAAACTCGTTATAAGACATGTCCGAGAATGTGAATTTAAAACTGATACGTGAAAAGAAACATGCAAATAACGGCTTGTTTAATGAAGTGATGAAGGGTAAAATAAATACCACCAGGTTCCTGGAAAGAGAGTTGTGCATCAGAAGCATGAGCGGGTGAGACCTTGGAACCACCAGCAGCAGCGGCACCGCCGATGAGAGCAGTGCCGAGGGCCAATCGGCGAGAGACATGGTTAAGGGTGGCGGCTTCACCTTCTCCCACGTCATCCTTCTCTGCCTTACAAAGAATGAGTTTTCGTTTGGTGGTGTCCACTTGCCAGTGTGGCGAAACTCTAAGAGGATTGGTTAGAGCATGGATCTGCAAGAAAGCTTGTGAGTAAGCCATTCTCCTCAAAATACAAATTCTTCACACTCTTTCGCCTCTCAATGAGCAACTATATATAGAGTTTATCTATCTCATGCACAATCTACATATCACATTCGAAATGGGAGAAAATGGATTTCAACAGATCGGAGCAGAGAGTCTCTGTAGAGTTAATTACGGGATTAACCTTTTAAACAAAATTAAAAAGTTTTTCAGTCAATATTTATCTAGTCATTAAAGTTAAAGTTTATCTAAAAACCTATAAATATGGTAAGTAAAATAACATTTAATGCTTTTGACAAATAATCAATGGAAGTAACCGATTTGCAAAATAGGAAAGCTTATACAACAGGAACCATCGGCATCAATTGAAGTACGAAGAGTGAAACCAACATTAATGTAACTTCAGCTCTTACAAGAACACAAAAATCCTATGCACCTATTAAAATCTTGTTTTTATTTATTTACTATAAGATGGTAAATCAATTTTAAAAAGTAAAATAAAAATAGTTTTTTAAAATCTATTAAAATCTTGTTTTTTAAACCATATCCATCAATAGTTTTCATTACTCTATTAATTATGTATTAATTATTTTAATTACTATCTTTACCCATCGATTACCAGATTGTTGACTAATCGAGTGACTGGTCCACTAAGCAGTCGGGGGGTCGTATAATACACATTCGATACAAGATGTTTAAAAAAAGGTAAAATATTTTTTTTGGTCCCAGTTTTGGTTACGAATATTCGAAATGGTCTTCATTTTATTTTTTTCTTCAATGTAGTCTTAAAGAACGTAATTTTGTTCAATTTAGTCTTTTTTCTGTTCAATGTAATTCTAAAGAACGTAATTTGTGTTCAATTTAGTCCTTTTTACAAACTCCGTGAACCACAAACAAGGACTAAATTGAACACAAATTACGTTCTTTAGAATTACATTGAACAGAAAAAGGACTAAATTGAACACAATTACGTTTTTTAGGACTACATTGAATAGAAAAATAAAATGGAAACTATTTCGAATATTCGTAACCAAAACTGGACCAATGTATTATACTTTAAAAAAATTATCATCTATCTTTTAAGTATTCTTTGAGTTGAAAATGTTTTAAATTTCTAATGTTTTGTTTCAGCTAGAAAGTTTAGAATTTCAGCCAAAACTGATGCAAGATCTTTCATTTTCCGTGTGATACGGACGTACCAGCCTTATATCTGTAGTCTTTTCTACTGCATTATGTACAAAATAGAGAGCTACGAATTTAATACTTAGGTAAGTTACTTATAGTTTTAATTGACCAATTAATAATGTCAATATATTCTATTGGGAACAAATTTACTGTGCCACCAAAATTTTGTGGTAGGTAGGTTGCTACATTTAATGAAACAATTAATAGCTGCAGTAATAATACACTTTATCGTCATTTCACGTTCTTTTATATGGAAGGTGAAAAGCAAATACAATAATTAATCCTATAGTTCTGAGACTTGTAAATATGAAAATACATTTAAATCAAAATCTCAAAAGCATTTGGCTCCCTCAGATACTGCTGTAACTACTCCACCAACTACATAGTTCAACATATAATAATTTTTAGAGTAATAATGTTTGACACATTTAAATTTTTTTACTTTTATATGATACTATTATTTTTCATTTTTTATTTTATTTTCTTTTTTGTTATAACCATTTTATCTTTATATTATATATCAAATGTAAAAATATTAACACAGTATCATTATTTTAATTCTTATTATTTTTCCGCGCAGGAAATATACAGTACTTATTATTATTCTTCCGCGCAGGAAATACACAGTACATGCTGTAATGATATGGAATAATTTTACCATATTTTAAGACCGTATACAAGAATTGTTGTCGAAAATCTATACTAACATACAAAGAAATAGATTCTTTATTTTGGTGTTAATTTTTTTTTGTTTAATTTTCCCTTTAGTTTTTCGTTTTAAATAATTTTAAAAATTTAAACGTATGTTTCTGATTTGATCATTTTTTTAATTTAAGTATTTTCTAAAATAAAATATCTTTTTACAATAAAAAATGTATGTAAAAAATAATTAAAAATTATAATAAAATTATTTATATAGTTATAATAATAATAATTTAACTTTTTGTGTTATAAAAAGAATAACACAGTTGAAAACGTTGAAAACCGTCGTTAAAATTTTAGAATGATAACGTTGAAAACAGAACTGTCACTGTAAATTGAGGATTATTATACGCTACAACTGTTGTTTTAACTCTTTTAATAAGCTCAAAACATGTCATTTTGCTTCATGCTTACTCCTACACCTTGCTTGACATCGTTGCCTACATTTTTCTTCCTGCTTTTTTATTGTTGAAAAAGAATAAAATAAATAAAGTAAGAATTTGGATATTATTATACAATGTTGTAGCACAATTTTGATAATTCATAATTAGTGTTATTATTGTTTTCATTTTGCCTATTTTTATTTTTAATTGATATTATTATTATTATCATTAGATAATTAAGGTTTTTATTTAATAAATTAAAAAATAATATTTGATTTTTATTTGTAATTATACATTTTCAATGCATTATATATGTCTCATAATAGATAGTATTTTTTTATTTTTTATTGGATGATGATTATAGCTCTTATTTTGACATGAAAGAATAGCTCAATCCAATGTTTTATTTCGGTCTTAGTTGATCTTAATTTAATGTCAAAACTATACTAATTTTTTTCATAACCAAATACTTTTTGTTTATAAATAATTCATATTTTATTTCATTCATAAATTTGTTTATTTTTATGAGTTCTAATCTCAATTTAAATAATAGTTTTTATTATTCATATGTTATAATCTAAATATGTACATTAATTCATTATGTATAGATAATGAAATATATCTTAATAAAATTAGTAATCAACATGTTAGGTTACTTTAATTAAAAAAATTAATAAATAAAAAAAATCAATAAAGATTGAAGAAATTTTAACAAAATCAATTATCAACAAATTTGATTACTTCAATTACAAAAATAAATGACAAATTTCATCCGATTCGAGCAAATTTACCCAAATTCTATGAATAAAAGACTTAACAAAGTTAGAAAGACACGCCCTATGAGTATAGGAAACTAACACTAGGAGAAATACAACATAAACTTATTTTGGAGGCTAGAGGCATCGTTAATTATTCTATTCAGGATATATATAAATTTCTTATTCACAGAGTTTAAACATAATATGTTTTCGATCTTTCTTATTTTTAATATTTAATATAGGTCTTTATCATTATTTTTTTGTTATATTTTTTATTTTAACTCCATAAATTGATTGATTATTATGAGTATCTGATTTGCAATAATATTAAAACTTAAGACTAGAATAGAACAACTATTTGATTAAACATTTAAATAGAACTTATAATTGGTCATTTCTAATATTCAAAATTAATAATTAATGCAAACTTTTAATAAAAAAAAGTTATAAGAAATTATGTTTTTTATTAACGAGTTTAAACTTATTCACTCTGCCAACTTTATAGCAAAGTTAACTGTCAACCAGTCTCTAATTAGATACAGAACACGAAATCTTCCATGTGCGCTGTACAACTTTATACCTAATATTCATATATGTTCTACAACTTTACACAAGAAACTCATCAATGTCACCTCAATTATACTCTCTCATTGAAAAAAGCATGAAAATTAGTACAAAAAGTTGCGGCGAAGTTAAAGAAAATTTAGAGGATAATTATTAATTAAAATCTTAATTACTATATTAGCATAAAGTATAATGTTAAGTTTCTTATATAAATAAACAATTTTACTGAACTAAAATCCGATCCTAAAAAACGCTTTTAAAAAGTTTTTATTTTAAAAATATTTTGTGTGATATAAATTCTAGTTATAGACTATTTTATAATCATAAACGATTTTAAAAAAGTATGCTGATTTTAAAAATATGCCAAGTCGATTTATAAACATTTCAAACTATTTGATTTGATAAACTATAGATTTAAGTTTTTAAGTACAATTCAATTATTTAAATCTTAATAATTCAATATTACTTTCTCCACAAATTTAAAAAATTTATGATAGGAAGGCGACAAAAGTTTAACCAAAAAATCACTTTCTTTGAAAGAAATTGGCCGACAGAATGAGAAAGTCGTGAATCTACATAACAACCAAGTAATGATTTTTAGGCCCACACTGCAGAATTATTTATGGCAAAAAAAAAATAGGCTTAATACCATTTTTAGTCCCTAGTTTGGGAAGTTTTGTTCGATATGGTCCTACCTTATTTTTAGTAACAATTGATCTCACATTTTGAAAAAATTGTTTAATTGACTTCTTTTTAGTTACGATGTCAATTTTCTAATGGTGCTGGTTACGACGTCAATAAGTTCTTTCATGCATTCACCTATCCAAATGTTATTTTAACAGTCCTGACATAATGTTATGTTAAAAATCATGTTATCATCGTATACAATAAGGACTATAATAAACAATT
Organism: Vigna radiata var. radiata; assembly: GCF_000741045.1. Taxonomy (NCBI): domain Eukaryota; kingdom Viridiplantae; phylum Streptophyta; class Magnoliopsida; order Fabales; family Fabaceae; genus Vigna; species Vigna radiata. The sequence goes on from NW_014541824.1 coordinate 37,008, forward strand.
TAAACTTGAATATGGGACCACTATGAACAAAAAGGACTCAATTAAACAGTTTTTTCAAAAGGTGGGATCAATTATTATGGAAAAATAAAGGTAGGACCATATTGAACAAACCCTCCCAAACTAGGGACCAAAAGCGGTATTAAGCCAAAAAAATATGTGGGTACGAAAATCTATGAGTAAAATCTACGGCGGGTAGTTACTATCTGCAGATATCTATTATCTGTGGGTAATAGATAACGAGTATTTTAATATTCGTTTCTAAACGGGTCGGGTATAGGTAGTATATTATTCGACCCGTGGATATCCTCCGTTACTCGAAAAATAATAAAAAATTAATAATTTATATATAATTTTAATTAAATTTAATTAAAAATAAAATAATATAATATTTTAATGGGCTAAATTTAATTAAAATTAAATTTTAATTTATATTTAACTTAATTTATATTATATTATATATATTCTTTGTAATTTTATTTAAATTTTATTTTAAAATATATAAAATATATTTTTTTTATTTTTTGCGGATACTCGTAAGTTTTAAAATACTCGTAGATACCTACAGGTTTTAAAATATTCACGAGTATTCTTTAAACGGGTACCCGATAAGTAATTGATCAAATAACGGATAGAATTTTATCGAGTTACGAATAGACACTATCCATGTCCGACCTGACCGTTGTCATCCGTAGTACCATCACTTTAAAACAATGCTTTCCATATTCTTTTATGTATCTTTATTATCTTCTCTTTAATGTTCACTATTATCAATGCATAAATCTTCCATTTACTTAGATTTTCGTCATCCTAATACCGTGTCTATCATAGAGTTTGAGAAGAAATATATAGCTAGATTATTTTTCATTCAAATTCCTAAATGATCTAAAATATTATTGAATTTACCGTAATAATAAAATAGATAATAATATAATCTAAATAATAAAAATTAAAAGCATTAACACTTAAAAAATACAGTCAGAAAAACGAGATAACTCAAATATTCAGTGAGTTGACATTTATAGGAATAAGAATACGAATACAATGATGTATTAAGACATGCAGAATATTATAATATATTTGCATATTTATACTCACATAATTAATTGAAACCGAAGGAACTCGCTTGTATACCAAGTTTGTTGGATTTTGGATTTTGCAAATATTCACATAAGATAATAATTAGACAAAATTTATGATAGAATTTAATGTGATATAATTTTCACACTGTGCAAAAACGTTGTTTAACGTCATTCCTTAGATGTTGGTTCCGTGAAAATCCGACGTCTATTACTGTACGGTGGCATTATCATAAATAAATTGAGAAACTAGACGTCAGTTTCGATGTCAGGCGATGTCTATGACATAGTTTAACATATTTCTCAGTTGAAATTAATTTTGAATTTTTTTTTCTATTAACAATTTTAAATAAAATTCAATGTAAAAATATAAATGTAAATTAATTCAATTTTGTTAAAAATATCTAATAAATTTTAATAGAAGTATTTGTATAACATTTATATAAAAGATAAATTTTATTTTTATTTGAATAGAGACAAAATTGTTTAATATTTTTAAAAAATTATGACTGAGAGAAAATAAAAATATAAAAATAATTAAATTTCCTTTCTATTTGAAGAGAGACAAAATTGTTTAATTTTAAAAAAATTATAACTAGATTGAGACAGTAAAAATACAAGACCAAATTAAAAGGATTGTCACATTACACTCTTACTGTCACATGATATATGATGTTAGTTTGACACGAAACAAAAAATATTAAAAAATAAAACATGAAGTGATATGTGACACATTTTTAACCGTGTCAGTGCATTAGTAATGAAAAGAAAACCTCATTGCATCAAAATTTTCACATTAGGAACCAAATCGAAGCTAATAAAAATACGGAACCGATTACAAATTTTCTACCAAAATGAAACTAATGGAATGATTCAATCCTATAACTATTACATGAGCTTTGCATGAATCCGAGTGCCTTAAAGATTAAGAAGTGAGTATATAATCTAGTAGGTTTTAAGAAAGTTCTTAAACCATTTTGCAGACAGTTTTTCATGTCGCTTTAAGTCATCCTTATAATCCACAAAGTGTATTCCAAAGCGTACCGCATAACCATCATTCCATTCAAAGTTGTCCAACAATGACCATGCAAAATATCCTTTTATGTTTACGTCATCCCTAGTCAATATAAAATAAATTAATTAATTAAATTTGCAAATAAAATAATTTCTCAGCAATAAAGAAATCATTATTTACCTAATTGCCGAATTTATATAATAGAGATGATGATAATAGAAGTCAACTCTATGTTTATCGTCAAGGGATTTCTCTAACGATACTGTCGGTTCATCCAATTCACTTACACCTTCAAATTAAAAGCAATATACGTTAAAAATGATAGAAGAAAGATTACTTACTTATAAACATGCAAAAAGTTATATTAAAGCTACATATTTTAAATAATTATGTCTAAATAATTACTTTATGAGAGATATTTCAAAGATGTTTTGATTTAATTACCATTTTCAGTTATGTAAATCAAAGGATCGTTGTACTTTTCCTTTGTATAGAGCAACAATTCTCTAATTCCTTTAGGGTAAACGTATAACCAACTAGAACCGCTCTGCAAATATAAATATGAAGTTATACAAAACCTAATAAACCAATAATAATATGAACATAAAACTTCAAATGATTGCATACATACCGATGGACCTATTGGAACGCCATTACGAAAAGCTAGCCCACAAAACAAAAAACAAAATGTGATATTATGAAATTATAATTAAGATATGTAATTTAAATAATTGATACTTACATGAAAGATTGGCTTTGCAATCTGTTTCATAATTAGGTTTGGTTTTGGGTGCATCGGCAGCATAGTAAGTGGTGTAATAGTTTAATCCAAGAAAATCAAATGAACCAACAACAAGTTTTGATTCTTCTTCAGTGAACTCTGGCAATCGTTCACCAACTATGGAACGCATGCTCTCTGGATACTTTCCTGATGTCAGTGGTTCCATGTACCTATAATTATTATTAGTACAAATTAAAAACTTACATTGTCGGAAGTTTCGTATCGATTATAAGTTATAAAATAAGTTTATAATATAAAAATGAATGAAAAATTTATTTTATAAGTCGATTTGTTAGGTTTAAGTTAAGTTTAAAGTTTATTTTTTAATATAATATCATAATTATAGGTTAAAGTTTATCATAACAAGATTTATTGTTTGTTCAGTCTATTGTACAGTGTTATTGGATCAATAATTAATGTCTAATCTCTAAATTCAATATCTATATTCTTCAACACGAAAGATATGTGTTGAAAGTTTCAAATGGACTACTAATAAAATTAGTTTATAGTATATAAATGAGTGCAAACTTCGTATTATAAATCGATTTTAGAAGAGTGAGTGGTAATATTTGAATGTAGAGTGAAGTACTTACCATCCATACATAAAGTCAAGAGCTCGTTGAGCAGCTTCTTTATCTGATGTGGTATTTGAAAATGGCTCAAACCAATGAGAAACATGTGTTATGCCTATGACACCCCTTTGAGATTCCTGAGCAAAACAAAAATAGTTTAACCCTATATAGCAACATTGAAGTCTAATGGTGAAGAGTAAGAAACCTGATACTTTTTCTTGTAGAGTTGAACAGCTGCTGCATGAGAAAGTAGTTGATAATGTGAAATTATATAAGGTTCTGTTCCTGAATCACCACCAGTGCATTCTGGATTTAGCCATTGAGAACATCGACCTGGTGCAAAGCTCCCAAGTGCATAACCACCCCTACTAAAAGACCATGGCTCGTTTAAAGTAATCCAGTGTTTCACCCTATCTCCAAATTCTTCGAAACAAAGTTCCGCATACTCTTCAAAATCCTTTCTGAAAATCAGTCATAGGTTAACTATATTGCATGATGGTACAATTGGATCATATTGTTATAATGATAATAAATTAGTGTAAAGTTAACAGCAAGGAAGTAACTATATATATATTTATGGAAAGGAAAATGATATTTTGACACCAACTTTTTGACACTGCATACATGTCAAAGTGTGGTTGGACGATTTTAAATTAAAAAAAGAAACTTTGGTTTTTTTCTTCCAAATATGTTCTTGTTTCAGTTTTTTTAATTTGAAATCGTCCAACCACGTTTTGACACGTGTGCAGTATCAAAAATTGGTGTCAAAATATCATTTTTCCTTATGGAAGGAAACTAGATTACTAAATTATCTTACATAATGAGAGGACTTAAGAAACCACCGTAGTCTTCTTGTAAAGCTTGAGGAATATCCCAGTGAAAAAGTGTTACATATGGTTGTATACCTGCAATATTAACTATTGTCACTTACTTAAAAATCTATTATTATAAAATGTAAACTTTTTAATTATGAAAAAAAAAAACAAGAGTAAAGAATTAATGTTGACCGTTGACTAGCAAATGATCGATGAGGTTGTGGTAATAATCGATTCCTTCGTGATTTATACCTCCACTCAGCTTTCCTTCTATTTATGATTAACAAAGATTGAAATCATTTACATGAAAGATACAAATACTATAATTAAGAAAATAATTAATAATTGTTGATGAACTTTTATCTCACTAGGTAGGATTCTGGACCAAGAGATGGAGAATCTGTATGCATCCAGATTCATGTTCTTCATTATATGAATATCTTCCTGTTATATAAACAGAAAACAACATTAGAAAAATGATTAATTACTTTGAGGGAGAGCGATAATTGGCTTCTTCATTGACTGAGAATTTGGACTTTACCTTATAGCGATGATACTGATCAACTGCTACATCTCCATTACTTTTATCCTTTATTTTCTCTGCAAATATTATGCATATATAATCAGACTATTGTAAAACGTTATACTGAGCTCATAAAATTACTTTATAAACCATTAAAGATTAAAACATATAAAAAAATATTAAAAAATAAACTATAAATCTAATTCAATTTTATAAAATTAATTTATAAGATGAAATTCAACTTACTTTATATTACGAAATTACAAAATCGTTTTATTTAAAATCAACATGTAACTCTCCAACAAAAACATACCTGGATATTTGTGGGTGAATTCATCCCACATACTTGGTCCTCTTCCATCTTCTTTTGCTGCACCTTCATACTATAGCATGAACATAACAAAATCATGTGAGTTTAGGTTCAAATTTCAAAGGTTAACTTTTTCCTATAGAAACGGATTATAAGTATCATTAACAACTGAATTTTAATTTTAATTCAACTTCTTTCGTTTAAGAGTTATAAAATTGGTTTGAAGAGTTTGAAAAGGAGAATGAGAGAAATAAGTGATAGCAACACTGTATACATGAACTACAGGATCTTTGATCAGATGTTACTATAACATTACACGTTGGTTGCTAATTAAATCTGAGTAGTTAATATTAGAACAAATTTTCAATGTAATACGAATGAAACCTGAATATGTATACCTGGTATGCTGCCGATGCTGTTCCAAAAACGAAGCCTGTCGGAAAACTACTTCGATTGAGTGAAGAAATATCGACAACAGATGCAGGACCAGCGAAAGTAATTGATGGTACTGTGAGAGGAAGAGCAAAGAAGAGAATGAGAATAAAGTGGTTGGATGCCATGTTTGCTGAATCTTAGATTCTGCTTACTGAAGTTATGATGTGTAATGTTCCCTTTTATAGAGAGAAGAAAAACATACAGTTATAGCTAAATATAGTTTCAAGTAATTTAGAATGAAACTCAGCCATTCATACTCAGACTATACTGGTCAATACTTCTAATTTAATCTACACTGAGAGATTCAGTGCAGTTTGGAATGGTTCTGGATGAAAAATAAGTGTATAAATCAAACATAAAGAAAAAAAAATTGTAACTCAACACTCAGTCAAAGTTAGGATTTTATTACTTTCTTACGTAAAATAAAATTGGAGAAAGGAAACATGTAACCTATATAAAATAAAAAAATAAAAAAATGGTGAAACTGAACTTACACGCATAAAGAAATTAGCATTCTAAATTGAAAAATTCGTCACAAAAATAAATTCTACTTTATTGGTTCTTCAACCATACAGAATGAAGACAAAAATAACTCCTAAAAAATCAAAAAACTTAAAAAATGTGATTTTCAAGCAAAATTTAAAATAATAAAATTCTTTTATAATAAAACTATTTATATTAAAACATTTATCATTAAAATAATCGAATTTCAATGTTTTTAAATTATTGTCTGCATGTTCACGAGAAAGTATTATAATTTTTGAATTTGAATTTCAGAAGACATAATAAAAATGTTAATTTTCGATAAGAATAAGAATTTTAATTCAACAATAAAAAAATATTTCTAAAAAACAAATACATATAATATAATTCACAAATATTTATATGAATTTTTGATATTTTTATATATAAGCACTTAAGTTAAAAAAAATCTGAAATAAAATCCATAGTCTAAAAACAGATTAAATAACATAAAACAAAATTACAATTGGAGACTTTCAGCCAATAAAAAACACAACTTAGCTAGTCATTTCGTAAAATTGAAATAAAATTACAATTTATTTAATTTTTAAATTATTTTTTAACTCTACTTATAATTTTTATGTTCTTTAAATTTTCTGTTTCATATAATATTATAAAATTCAAAGATACATGTTTTGACTTCGTTATAAATTCTTTAAATTATAAATATTTTATCTCAAATTCTTATAATACATATTCAGAAAATAATATTTTATCATATAATATTTTTTAAAGATTATTTGTCCTTAATTCTTATCATGTAAATTTCTTATCACATGAAACTTTAAATTTTGAGACTTTGGGTTACATATTATCAACTTGCATCTGCCTTTAAAAATGAACTTGGTCAATGGTATTTGGTGGAACTCAAATGTAACATGGTAATGCTATATTGGTGATTATTATTTTAAAACAACTGTGTTCAAAGGTGCAAGGCAACCCACAATCTCCCTTTTTATGCTAACAGTGACTGATTACCAATTTACTGGTAGCCATGGGAAAACTTTTATTTATTTTTTGTTGGTTTACAATTAAGTTTTATAATTTTTTCTGTTTGATACAAATTTTCACCGTAGATGTAAAATGCAAAGTCCTTGTACCAAATCAAATTGACCAAGATTGACAAAGAAACACTTATGTTCTGTTCATAGATTGCACGAGGGAGAAGTTGTGGAAGGATATGAACAGAGATGTTTTTGTGGGGTTATTTAAATTTCTTTAACTAACATTTAATATTTATAAGATTAATGTGAAAGATTTAAAAAAAATGAGAAATTATGAATTTAACTCTTTAATTAACAGAATACTAATAATTTCCACGTCGACGGCGAATACTCAAGTTATTAAATACTTGTTATGTCTTTTTGCCGTGAATGAGCATATTATCTTTCCTTACCACAATATATACATCTATTATTGATTAAACTAATATCATATATTTTTTTCAAAGTGGTGTATAATTAAAGGATTTTTTAAAAGAAGAATAGTAATTATAGAATGCAAATGAATATTTAGAAAAAGTACGAAATATGATAGAGAAAGAATAATTAAAAAATGAAATATTTATTTCTAAGAAGCAATCATATAACAATTTATAGTTAAAATTATTACATGAATTTGGTCTAAAGTCTAATAAGAGTGTGTCTACAGTCTAAGACCTGCGAAGAAAGTTCTTGAACCATTTAGCAGAGAGCTTTTGATATCGCTTCAAGCCATTCTTATAATCCACGTAATGTATTCCGAACCGCACCGAATAACCGTCACCCCATTCAAAGTTGTCTAATAACGACCATGCAAAATACGCTTTTACCTTTACGTCATCACTTTTAAAAGACAACAAAATAAATAAATTAATTTACAAACAAAATCATTTTTAAAAAATAGAGAAAGGAAAAAGTCTGTTTAACCACTCTTTTTTGACAACTTTTTTACAATGTATACGTGACAGTCTATGATTGGTCTGTTTCAAATAATTTTTTAAAGATAAATTTAAATATACCAATAAAATGATGACACGTGTCCTGTTGTCAAAAAGTTGTTAAAAAAGAGTTCTCAAATACATAGAAAAATTATTCATTACCTAATTGCTGATTTTACGTAATAGAGATGACGATAGTAATAGTCAATTCTGTATATATCTTGAAGGGCTTCCTGTAACGATAGTGCTGGATTGTTTAATTGACTTATACCTACATTCAAAATTTTAGAACAAAGATTCAATACTTTATGAGACATTTCATAGATAATAAAATGATGTTTTGATTTGATTACCATTTTCAGTTATGTAAATCAAAGGATTCTTGTACTTTTCTTTTGTATAGAGCAACACTTCTCTAATTCCTATGGGATAAACATATAGCCAACCAGAACCACTCTGCAAATATAATTATGATCGAAGTCATATGTAAAACCAAATAAAATAATAATAATAATATGATTATATACATACCGATGGACCAATTGGAACGCCATTGCGAAATGCTGGCACACAAAAGAAGAAAATATACAAAATGTGATATTATGAAATTATAATAAAATATATAATTTAAGTGAGTGATAGATAAAGTTGTCCTTACATGAAAGTCTGGCATTGGAATCTGTCTCATAATTAGGTTTGGTTTTGGGTGCATCGGAAACATAGAAAGCGGTGTAATAGTTTAATCCAAGAAAATCAAATGAACCAGCAAGAAGTTTTGCTTCTTCTTTAGTAAATTCTGGTAATCTTTTACCGACTAAGGTACGCATGTTTTCTGGATACTTTCCTGATGTCAATGGTTCCATGTACCTGTAATTACAAATAAAAATTAATATAAAATTTTAGATTTTTATTACTTATAATTTTTAATAAAAGTTCTTTGAAGAGAGTAAACGACTTACCATCCATACATGAAGTCAATAGCTCGTTGAGCAGCTTCTTTATCTGATTTTTTATTTGAAATTGGCTTGAACCAATGAGACACTATTGTAATGCCTATCAAGCCCCTTTGTAATTTCTGTGTAGAGTTTTTCGTATGTTAAGAACAAAATTTATACAGAAATACTTTAACCTAATATAAAAAGTAGCTATAAAAAAAAAAAAAAAAACCTGATATTTGTTCTTGTAAAGTTTGACAGCTGCTGCATGAGCAAGTAGCTGATTATGTGAAACTAAATAAGGTTCTGTTCCTGAATCACCACCGGTGCAGTTTGGATTTAGCCATTCAGAACATCGACCTGGTGCAGACAATCCAATGGCATAACCACCCCTACTAAAAGTATATGGTTCGTTTAAAGTAATCCAATACTTCACCCTATCTCCAAATTCTTTGAAACACACTTCCACATACTCTTCAAAATCATCTCTGAAAATCATTCAAACATAAATTATACTGCATTCTATATACGATTCAATCTGAGAATATATAAGTGGATAGAAATCTTATTTATAATCTAATTTTCAAAGATTAATTTAGACTTAAACTTTAACTTTTAACACTATGATTTGTGTAACTTACACAATGTGACGACTTAAGAAGCCTCCATACTCCTCTTCTAAAGCTTGGGGAAGATCCCAGTGAAAAAGTGTCACATATGGTTCTAGATCTGCAACATTAATATTTCACTTACTTAAAAATCTATTATAAAATGTAAACTTTTTAATTAAGAAAAAAAAAACAAGAGTAAAGAATTAATGTTGACCTTCGGCTAGCAAATTATCGATAAACCTGTTGTAATAATCGATTCCTTCTTTGTTTATACCTCCACTCAGCTTTCCTTCTATTTATGATTAAAAAAAGAATGTGAAAAATGTAAATACAATAATTACGAAAATAATAATATTTCATCAACTTTGATCTCACTTGGTAGGATTCTAGACCAAGAGATGGAGAATCTATATGCATCCAGATTCATATTCTTCATTATCTCAATATCTTCCTGTTATATACATGAAAAACAACATCCGAAACATGTAACTAATTGTTTTGATGAAGAAAGATAATTGGTTTTTTCATTAATCCGATGTTATGATCATCAAGAATCTAGATTGTACCTTGTAGCGATGATATTGGTCAACTGCCACATCTCCATTACTTCTATCTCTTATTTTTTCTGCAAGTATTACACATTTATATTCAAACTACTAAGACGTACGTGATTTTTACAAATACAAAGCAAATTAAAAATGTTGTATAGAGGTAGTAAAATTATTATAGTTAAAGAATAATACACAATTATTACAATATATATTATAAAAGTACTCTAAATTATATCACATTAGAGATTGAAACAGAGAAAAAAAAAACCTGGATATTTGTGGGTGAATGCGTCCCATATACTTGGTCCTCTTCCATCTTCTTTTGCCGCACCTTCATACTATAAGATGAACATAACAAAATCACACGAGTTTAGGTTCGAATCTCAAAGGTTAGCTTCTTCTTATACGAACATATATAACAAATAATGTCCCGTTTAAGTTGAAATCTGAAGGTTTGTCATAAGAAGAAATTTCAATGTAATATACAAAAATGAAATCTGAATATGTATATAAACCTGGTACGATGCTGATGCTGTTCCAAAAACGAAACCTGTTGGAAAACTACTTCGGTTGAGTGAAGAAACATCGACAACAGTTGAAGGAAGAGCGAAAGTAGTTGATGGTAATGTGAGAGGAAGAGCAAAGAAGAGAAGGAGAATAAAGTGGTCGGATGCCATGTTTGCTGAATCTTAGATTCTGCTTACTGAAGTTATGATGTGTAATGTTCCCTTTTATAGAGAGAAGAAGAACATACAGTTATAGCTAAATATAGTTTTAAGTAATTTAGAATGAAGCTCAGCCATTCATACTCAAACTATACTGGTCAATACTACTAATTTAATCTACACTTAGGGTTTCAGTGCAGTTTGGAATGATTCTGGATGAAAATTAAGTGTATAAATCAAACATAAAGAAAAAAAAATTGTATACTATAAGTTTAGAACGTTGGTATTATGTTATTCTTTTATATGTATATCAGCTACTTAAATAAATAAATTTACTATAAGTTTACTCTAAACACTTATAAATAAATAAATTAGCTTAAGAAAATCTATCTACTAGTTACTTCTAGTATACTATAATTCCTATAAAACCTATTAATAATAACATTAAATATATTTCATATTAGGAAAAGAGATGTTATATAACTGTATGATTCCTAGTTATGTTATGATGTTTGAAAGAATATAATGTCTTCAAAACAGTCACCTATATTAAAATAATAAGATAATGATATTTTGATAATATTTTTTAACAATTTTTTTTTTTATAACAGGACATGTTCATTACTTTATTGGTTAAAAAATATTTAAAATAGACTAATGACAAACGGTCACATATGCATTGTGAAAATATTGTTAAAAAAGTATTGGTAAAAAAAGTTTTCCCATTAAAATATGGATGTAATATATAATGTGAGGTAAACAAAAGACAAAAAAAAAAAAAAAAGGCTTTAATGACAACAAAGTTAACCTTTTAGACTTGTTGGGATAAAGAAATCTTCCAAGTAAAGTCAACAAGAGATATGTCTCGAGGATTTTTATGCTCGATTAATATTTTTTCTAAAAACTTATCTTTTTTCCTAATTTCATGTCTCTTTTTACAGTTAATATTTTAATAAAACTTTTTATGATTTTTTTATTAAGAAATTAATTTTAAATATAACTTAATTTTATAAAAATACAAATATTTCAATAACAAATGATTAAATAAACAAAAAATTCCGTTATGATAAGTTTGAATAAGTAAATTTTAAGTTTATATCAACCCACGTAAAATCTGTACTCATTTATATATTTTAAACTTTTCTTTATCATTAAATATATATATATATATATATATATATATATATATATATATAACTTTCAACAATTTTTATAAATGGATTAAAACCACATAATTATCTCATTTAATTATATTGCTTACACTTATAAAAGGCAATAATTTTACTTAAATAGTCTTAATGGTATTTAATTTTTAAAATATTTGTAAATTTTTACTTATAAGGATGCTATCCTTTTAATGAAAAAATCTATATATTTAGTTTACTTTTTTTTATAGAAATGCGATTGGTGGAGTTTTTTTTTATTAGACTATAGTTATTAAAGAACAGCTACTTTATAATTAAAATATATGTGAAAAAGGCTACTAATTAATATGAAGTAAACTTATAAAACATCAGTAATTTTTAAATTTAAAAAATACATTATAAATTGTGGATAAACACTTTAAATGCATTAAACCTGTAAGTTAATATAACTTGCTAAAAAAAGGCTGAATAAGCATAAATCACGGACTATCATTATGACTACCAAATTCAAGGTTAAAATGATCAAATTATAAACACAATAATAAGAGTGACAAAATAAATTAGTGGGATTAATTAAATAATAAAATTTTCTATTACAAATAATTATTAAAACTTAATTAATTAGTTTTATTAATTTAAGTTAAAATATTATTGTCAATAGTTGAACCCTTCCCATCTCATATCAATGAACTTGTGAAACCCATTAACTTAGAAGTGGGTCACCGGAGCATTTATGTCACCCTAAAATGTGTAATAAAAAAATAATGATATTTTCAGTCTTTTTATTTTCAATTTTTTTAATTGTGAATTATTTTTATAAATTTCTACAACTTTGAATTATGTAGTTTGATTTTAATTAGCCCTGACATGTATCCACATTTCCAATCATATTCATCTTTGTCGATGAAGAATTATTCAACTTTAAATAAACTATATTGCTGTCATATGTTAAAGGATGTATTCCAATTCTTTTTTCATTTAAAAAGAAGGTTTATGTAATCGGTGAAAATAATATATTTAATATTTAATTATATATAAACATTTTTCCTGTATAAAAAAAACAAAACAAAATATTGCACCAATGAATTCATTCACTTTGGTTGGCCCAATAAAAGATAAAAAGGCTTTTTTGATTGGAAGGAACGTATGTTACTATTTGAAAAAAAAAACCCATATTGCTCATAACTTTTATTGGCCAACAAAAAATCTTATATAGATTAGAAATCAAATGTTGCATTTTACAAACAAAATTATGATGAAGTCACCTAATTCTAATATAATTTTTTTTCCACGCTTTTAGAAAAATAAAATTTTAGTTTAATTTTAAATTTTATGTATGTTCTATTTTTAAAATTGCACTACCATAATATGATAGGTTTGTGTTCAAAGAGAAGAAGAAAAATTGGTTGAGGAATTTGCTTTTATCATTTCACATCCAAAAATTGAACTAAACAGCAAAACTTTATAAAAATCTGTCTTGGAACCATTGTTATAGAATTACAACAGCAGTAAAACAGTTTCAGCATATGATGAACTTTTCATGCACCTAATTTCTTTTGTTAATACTGACAACATATGCTTAATGAAACTAGAAACAGAGTGCTAATTCGAGGTTCATTCTAGCAAAATGAGTTTAAGTTGAGAAATTCAGACTCGTGAAGCAAATGATAAGTACTAAAAAGTCAAAAAGGTTTCAAGACATGTGAGAATAATACAGAAAAATAAGGTAAACACTTGAGTAGTTCTCAGCAATTCAGCAGCAGGCTTATAATTAGATGCAAATGGAATGATGGAAGAGAGAGTATTGAAAGTGAAAGTAGAAAAGGTTTGAATTGGAAGTGTTATAGCATTATAAGCAACAGATAGATAGCATTTAAACTCTCAAATTCATGATTGAAATAAAGAAAAGAAGGAATTAATGATAGGGTATCGGCGAATGGAACCCTCAAAATCAGACTCACCCAGGAAGAAAAAGGAAACTAAAAATGAGAGCAAAGAAAGAAAACAAGTAAATAAAATAAATGATACTACTGAGCCTCACTTCCTATCTGATCATTGTAACTGGTAATATGAAAAGGAAGAAAGCTACTGCACAACTTTGATTATGGTTACTTGCATTGCACACCTGCTTCAGCAGCTCTACGAGGTGTGTTTTTGCGTCTGCTTCCATTATGCCTAAAACCATTGGACTTTGTCAACTCAGCAGTGCTGTTTGATCCATTGCCAATGCCATTTTCTTCCTCAACTGACTCCACTTTCTCTTGTACCTGTGAGCTTTTCTTCCTTTTCCTTCCATTTTCTGTTCCCGTCGGACTTTTCATCTCTTTGTTAGAGATTCCATTCTTCACATTGTTGTCAATGTCATCTTCTATCTTCTCTACTTCTTCTTCATCAAAATCATCCTTTAGCGGTTTCTGTGGCCTCCCTCTTCTCTTCTGCATCGGAACTTTTTCATCCTCCCCACTTGCAGGATCCTCGTGATTGATAACAGTTAGTTTTTTACCCTTTCCTCTACCTCTACCCATGCTCTTAAATACACCTGCTCATGCAAACAAGGACCATACCTGCAAGAAAAACACACAATGGCACACATGGAAATGGCTTCATTGGAACAGATAAAGAGGTAAGCCCATGACTTAAAAAGGCTTAAGAGCCACCTCTGCTGCATTACAAAACAAAAATCTGATCTGATATAATATCATAGCTATGATCTGTTACAGGACAGGAGAAACATGAAAAGAAATATAGTCCTCCATTTTATTTTATATACAAAGAAAAAGACTTTTTCCTGCCCAATTGTTCTTGCATTTGGGCACACTTTTATTCCCCAGGATTAAACCAGTATCAGTACTTCTGGGGTTTGATTTTTCAGTGAGGCCCCAAAATTCTAAACACTTCAATTTTTTAGCTTTGTGGAAAAAGCTTCAGTCTTTAAAAAGATGAAAACTAGGTAAGAGAGATGCGTCTTCCCAAAACTCAAAATAAAAACTAGATTAGGGCATATAGGAACACTAAGAGAAATTGATAGTTCAGTGAAATTGTAAATCAATTGCGAGATAATTAACAGAATAAGCTTCTAATCTAAACCCAGAGAAACTTCACAAGATTCATAATAAAGCATGAAAGCAGTAAGCTTGCAAATGGAGAGAACTGATAACAATCGAAATCCGCAGTCACCTCAGACTCTCGAAACCCATAAATCTAAAAGCACCCAAAAAGAAACACATTTCTAATTCCAACCCAAATTCAACAAACAGAATAAAAACAACAACAATAAAAATAGAAAGAAATAATGAAAAAACCGTACGAAGATAAAAAGATTGAAACAGGCAGCATGAGTCAAGGAATGAAATCTTTCTTAGTCCTCAGAACTCTAGAATAAGCAATACCCAGAGAACTAGTATCATTATTTATTGGAAAGCAAGCAGATTCAAACAGTAAAAAACAGAATAAGAAAAAAAAAAACGTAAATTTCAAAAGGGCATAAAAAAAAGGCAGAATGATCTTAAGAAGATGAATGAGAAGAAGAAATAAGCAATACCCATATGATGAAACATTGAGAGAGATTGATAGAGCAAAATGGGGATTGGGTCTGACGGAGTAGCAAGTATGAAGAGAGTGGCTTGTGAGAAACAAGGGGCCAAATGAAACAGAGGAGGCGAAGTAGGGATAGAAAGAAAGAAGAAAGAGAGAAGCGATTATAGATATTTGTCTATTGGTTCATGAGTCTGTGACTCTGTACACTTTGGGTGTATTTATTTATTGCTTATATCAAGCGTGAACAACGTTAAATCGTGAGGGTCACTCTTGTAATTTCAAAACCAAAGTGTTTGTACAGATAAAAAAGACCGTGTACAGTGAGCAACTACACTACACACATAAAATAACCGTTAGTGGTTGTGTTTGGTGCTTACGCGTGTTGTGGAGTTGTGTAACCTAGTTGAGTGCATGTCGAATTTCAAAGTGCAGATTGCATGGAATCTGTGATGTCTTTCAAGTTCCAACAACGACGATAACTGAAACCTAGGTAATTGGAAAATGAGACATTCTCTTGCTATTAGGGACATAGATTATTGCATTATTGCATCATGGTTACAAACTATAATGTGTTATGTTAGTAGGGTTCAGAGAGTGCTTTACTTTGTATTATATATAGTAATAGAAAAATATTATGGAATATCTTTTTTGTCAAAAAGGAGATTAAACTGAAATCAATGAGAGAAAAAAAAAGTTATACTTGTATAAAAATTAAACAATTATTAATATAATGTGACAACAAAATTCAATATAAAATATTGCTTTTGAGCTATATTTTACACTAACCATGGATAAATGATGGAGGATTATAAATAAAACATATAAAAAATATATCTCACGGATTTTTAAAGTTTAGGATATGGATTTAAGAATAAATGTTTATTAAGCTATTGGGTTGTCAAAGCAACTAGTGCGTGCTAATTGATGAAAAAGAGTAGAAGTTACTAACAATTTTAATGTTTGTTGATCATTCTTGTTTGTTGTTTCTAAACAAAGGTTAGTTAATGTATGTTGCATTTATAACAAAATCATATATTACAAAAATAAAAATTAATTTATAGTTTTTATTTTATTTTTTATTTATATTTTTCTTCATTAAAATTATGGAAAATCAATGAATAATATAAGAATACATAAAAAAAATCAGAATTTTAGAATTAATATAGATATTTAAAATAAAAGTGTAAAGTATAAAAAAAAAACAAGTGAAAAATACTAAGAAAAAAACATGCCTTAAACATGGATTTTCAACATCTTTCATTTCTTAAGCGTCTCCATTCAAGATCTGTAACAAAAATTATGATCATTTAAAGTTTACAGACTCAACATTAAGTTAAAAACACAAAAATGCAATCTTTAAACACAAAACAACGTTAGGAAATGAAAACACTGACCTTCATGCGAAATACATTTGAGAAGAATGAAGATTCAATCCAAATGAGCATCACAATGGCAAAATGAAGAAAAATAAGTTGGAGAACTTGTTCTTTCAAATTTAACGTTATCAATATACTTTGATAAGAGGTTTCACGTAAACATGAAAGAAAAATATGAAATCACTATTACTGTTTCATAAAATTTAAAAGACAAATTGTCATCTATTATGAATGAATATGATGTTAATTTAAACAAAATATTTATAAAAAAAAAGGATTAAAATTTTCTACTTACATTATTAACATGATGACATTATAAGCTATTTTTACCCTTCCAATATCAACATGATGACATTATAAGTTATTTTTACCCTTCCAATATCAACATGATGACATTATAAGTTATTTTTACCTTAGTGAGTGACAAAAAAAAGTTTAAGAATTTTCACAAAATAATAAAAAGCACAAACTTTTAAAAACCATCTAAAGTATAAGGGTGCAAAAAGTTTTAAGAGTGAAAAGTAAAATGGAAATACATTCCAATCCTTCAACAGCAAAAGAAAATCACACACACACACATATATATATATATATATATATATATATAAAATAAACTTTGAAAATTTTGGATTTGTGTCCAATATATCTTTTGTTTCAGTTTGCTTTGGTTGGTATGAGTATTTCTCATCTGAATTTGTAATTTTTCTTTGTTGTTTTACTTACCCATATGTGGAAAAAGAAAATCTCATTAGAATAAAGTGATTATAATAATCAAAGTGAATCCTACACGCACAAAATTCCCAAGTTGGTACTAAGTTTATTTTTGTCTGTTTTTGTGGTTGAATAAAAAAATACCGAGTTGAAAATCAACTCTCGGACCCTGCTATTAACACCCCAAGTTTGTCTTAAAGTCTCCGCGAGAATGAAAAGACAAAAATATACTTTTGGTAGATGGTTAAAATACTTTCGACAAAAATATGTTTTCACTAATTAAAATCAACATAACATAAACTTGTTTCTACTGTGTTCTTTTCATTTTTCTAAATAAAAACACAAGGAAAACTTTCATTTGTGTTAATTTTTCCTAAATAAGATAATTTTTTATTGAATAGAATTTAAAAAATATAAATTGTATCATTTTTCGGGAAAAAGGAGCAATACAATTCCTTATTGTATTTTAAATCTATACCCCGGTTAAAGTATTAAACCCTTTTTAATCTCAAAAACTTATTTCCACGAAAAAAAATATCGTACTCCTGATTACACAAAGGAAAAATTTAAGTCTTTTGAAAAAATAAATAAATAGGTTATAGGCTTAAATAGAAAATTACTTTAGATTGTTAAAACATATCGATCTATCAAAATCACAGAGAAAAAAAAAATTCCACAAATAGGTTCAAACAAATAAAACACGTAAATTCATTTGAAGACACAGATCAAGTTGTCGATGATTTATTAAGGAAGTCTAAATGTTATTATAGAAATTGTGTTATTTGTTTGATTCTTATTTATATTCCACATAAAATTAAATCAGTTTATTTCTTAAAAAAAAAAAAAAACTCATAAACTATTAATAGATTTTTCAAGTACGCATACATTTCAAAGATAGTTAAACTGTACCTATTATAATAAATAAATAAATACGCAGAAATAAAATCATTAAACTATTTATATTGTTTTTTTATGAATTAAATTACATTACCTGATTTACCATCATAATGATTTTTTTTTCATAAAAATATGAGAAACTTTAAACTAGATATACATAAAAAATACAAACACCCACATCTTTATTTAAGACTCTAACAAATCACTTATTCATTCAAAAATTTATGACAAACTTACAAAAATTCACTTTCTAAAACAATCTTTTGAAAATCCTTTATCAATTCAATTTTCCAAAATATAAATGACTACCATAAATTCTATATAAATATACTTCTAAAAAAGTTTAAATATTACCAACATATTCCTATATCTTCCTCTAAAAATATCAATATATAAAATCAAATCAGAACAACTCATAACTATATTATTAATCTATCACTATTGATATTAAGTCAATTAAAAATAAAATTTGCCATATTACATCAAACATAAGTACAACTTCAATAAAAGATATTTTGATAAGATAATGGAAAGAAACTTTCATTAGAATATGGTAGTATAAAATTAGAAAATGTTTTTCCTGTTGCAAATTGAACTTTAAAAAATAGAAGTACAAAATTGTAAAAATAAAGAAAATATTTGTTGGAAGTCCTACATTGACTAGAAATAAGGTCAAATTATAATATATAATTTATAAGTGAATCTCATGTTACAAACCGATTTTATGGGGTTGAGTTACGCTTAAAATCCACTGTAAATACGAAACAACATAAAGATGTGCATTTATACTGTTGCAACCAAAGTTTTATATAATATAAGAAAAATGATATTTCAACACAATTTTTGACATCATTTTGACACTGTACACGTGTCAAAATGTGGTTGGACGATTTCGAATTAAAAAAAACTAAGGCAAAGGTATATTTGGAAGAGAAAAACTATTTTTTTTTAATTTGAAATCCCACATTTTGACACGTGTACAATATCAAAATGGTGTCAAAAAATCGGTGTTAAAATATCATTTTCTATAGTATAAACACAATCACGGCACCTTAAGACACTATATAGATTTTCAACCATATTGACTATCTCAATTTCGCTTTGAAAAATCACTTTGATTAATATTGGTAAAAAAATATACACCTAACACGTAGAAGATTAGTCTAAATCTATTGGTCTTTAAGGCTTTGAAAAAATATATTTGCAGTTTGGTATCTAGAATTGGTACTATTTCTATTCAAGTTTTCCTCTTTTGATGACTTAATCTTAAAGAATAAAAGTTTTAATATACTTGTTTTTTACATATCACACCAGCAGTTGAGATGTGACAGAAGATTAGGAATGTCTTTTTAAATATGTATATTTTAATGGACAAGAATACAAAAACTATATAAATGATGAATAAAAATATTGTTAATAAGTTATTACAGCTTCATTTTTTATTTTATAAATCGTAATCTTGTTTTAATTTTTTTTCTTTATATATTTTTTAAAATTATTTCTAAAATATTGGATTTTAAAGTTGTTTGCTTTCATAATATATTATATTTTAAATATGATAATAACTAGAAGGTTAGGATATTTTTAGTAAAATAAATGTTTATTTTTAAATAAGTTTATATTACATATTATTACGATTATATGAAAATGAGAAGATTTAGCAGGCATAATTAAGAAAGTAAAAAAGGGTGTTAATATGCCACAGAAAGTGTAGTTATCTCAACATGCATGTTTGCCTTTTAGACGTCATGACAATGTGTTTACATAAATTTCTTCTATTCATGATTTTGATTTTTAAGTCAAAACAAAAACACATACCATCAAAACATCACTTGCTCTGTGTTTTATTATTTAAGTGATCTTTTTTAAAATTGATTAATTTTTAAATTGAATAATTCTTTTAAATTAAGATAATTATCTGTAATAAAATTGTAAAAAATACTTTCATAAGTATAATAATAATAATTTTATTATTTTTATCATAAAAAAGAAAAAAAGAATCACATGTACGCGTAGTGTTTTATGTGTTTTGGATAATATATATAAATTAACGGTAGGTTTAACAATATTTTAAACAAATGAATTAGATTACATATTTTATGCAGTGAAAAGAGGTATGCAATTTTAGACATGTATTTATCATTAATGCCCACAGCTATATCCAAACTATAATGGAAAACACCAACTTATTTTCAAATTTTATTTTTTTTTAATGCAAAATCTTGTATTATGAAATTAGTTTTTCGCCCCAAAGTATAAATCATTTCAATTCCATCAAAAGTTTCAACCATATCTTAATTCTCAATGACTTTATTTTCATGGTCCCTTTCCATACCCACTTTCTCCTTTCATCATACATCATCACCAATTCTTCTTTTAGCTTTTGGAAGGAATTTTTCTTATTATTATTGTTAAGTTGAGTGTGGTTATGTTCTCACTTTGACAACTCTTGTTTACGTTTTTCTAAGCAAACAGGTCAAAAGATGAAAAGAAAAAAAAAAATACTAGGGTACAGACAAGAAATGTGTGTTTTAAAATAGGTTGATTTTTTTTTTAAAAATAATATATATATATATATATATATATATATATATATATAATTTAGTTAGACTGACTTGGTTTTAGATAAAATTTGGTAAGAGATTTAATTTCAATTGAATTTGAAAATTTTGATTAAGTTTATCTCAATTAAAATGGTCGATTTTGTTTCTCTTGAAATTCAATCAAAATTAGTCTAGTTCGTTTTAATCAAATTTAATCGAATTGATCATAACTAAATTTTGAGTAAGTCAACTTTGTTCGAAATTCAACTAACTCAGTTTTGTCAAAATTTGTGTTGAATTTGTCTGAGTCTATCTTAGTATAAATTTGATCCAATTCGGCCAAATCGGTTTCAGTTGAAATTTGGTCGAGTCGACCTCAACCAAAATTTGGCCCCACCTTTAGTCGAAGGTCAAGATAGGTTTACCCATGGTAAATGTTGATACGGGACAATTTGGTTGATGGTCGAGACAGATTTGGCTTTAGCCAAAGGTCAAGACCATTAAGCTCAACTCAAACTAAATGTTAATTCAAACTGAGAGTTTAGACAAGTCGGTCTATGTCGAATGTCAAGATAAATCAATTTAAACTAAATGTTTAATAATATATTTAAAAAATAAATTTATATTTTTTCATGTTTAAAAAGAAAACCTATAAAATGATCTTAACTCACAAGGTTTTTTTGACTTACGAATTTTTTTAATAGAAGACTTTTTTTATTTTGGCTTAACTTTTTAGGATAATTAGCATCAAAATTAATAAATTTACCCTACATACTAAATTATGATTGTGGATAGAAAATATAATACATAATGAATTAAGATAACAAATATTTCATTTGTACTTTTTGATGTTTATTGTAACGATCGTACCATATAATGATTCTATCTATATAATTTATACATTTGTCATATTAAGCATTCTATCTATATAATTTATACATTTGTCATATTAAGCATATGTCTTTATAAGAAAGGACATCATAGACAATAATAAAGTGTCATTAAACTCCCATTTATTTAAGTTTTCAAAGGAAACTAGTCTCTAAACAAGTTAATATAAAGTTTGTCTACACATAACAACTATATATTGACTTCCAACATCATACCAACTCTTTATTATCTAGTCTCACTAGTCTTGTCTATTAACGTCATAATTGGTCATAATAAAAAAGATCATAACAACAACTAACACAAAATAAAAAGGGTAAACTAGATAAACTTTAATATTTACAATACTTATAATCTTACATTATATATTCAAAAGCTATACTAAATCTCCTATCAATCATGCACCAATTATGATATTATAAAGAATTTACAAATATATAATTATGAACTAAAATCCAAATATATGTACTGAATCAAACAATAGAGATATGCATTTGTTATGATATCATGAAAGAAATGTTACGAATGCCTAAAATTTATTGGGTCTCGATCCCATCATGTGAGAGTAAGTTCATTATAACTTTGTCTGAAAAATAGACTCTCACCCCTATATCCCGCTTTAGGATCCCCTACAACTTTCATCATAAACTGCATTTTTTATATCAGTATAAAAGTTTAATAGAGTTAAGATAACTTAAAACGAGTATCATTAATCAATGCACAACACTACATTAACTAATATTGTACTTCTCCTTAAAAGCACCACATTCATTTGACACATACAAATAATCAATTTATAATTTCCTTGAATACAAACCAATTCAACAAATGTAATACAATAAGACTATATTTAAGGATGCTTAACAATAATTCATGTAATAATTTAATAAAGAAAATAAAAATGAGTGATATTATTATACATTAAATATAGAAATATGTACAAGTTCACTCTGTTAAATTATGTCTAAAAGTGTATATCTGATACTTTAATCGAATGTTTATTTGAATCCCTTCACATATTTATTTAGAAGTATAACTGATACTGTTATTTTTAAAATATAAATCAACAATAACAAATTAACAGTATTAATGAGAAAAAAATTTCGTTGATTGTTAATATAGCTGATATATATGAATTAAAGTGATAAAAGAAAATTAGTCACATATTTTTATTTATATTTTACCATTGCAATAAAAAAAAGGTATAGAAATATTTTTAAAAGATGCTTGTAATAATTTTAAACTGTTAATAAAATGAAATATATTTTAATTTTTTAAACCGTCACATCATTATGCTTTAAAAATAATAAAATTAACAACAGAACGTTGTGAGTTATACCAGGACAACGCTTGTTACTGTGTTTATTTATAAGAGAAAATAACGGTTTATGAGAACTATTAGTTTTAAAATTATAATTTTTACAAGTGTCAATAAAAAATATTGTTAAAAATATCAAATAAAACTTTTGAAAATATTATTAGACTGCTAGCTATGAAAATGATATTTATAGAAAGTTTGATGATTTTTTTTTATCTTGTAATATTATTAAAAAAAAATTAAACTCATTGTTGAAAACATAAATTTGACACTAAACTGTTTTATTCATAAATTAAAATAGATAATTTTTTTTTTTGTAGTAAATTTGAAGTTGTTATTAATCTATTTAAACACTTACCTACTTCCACATGGAGACATCCTTACAAGTTACATGTGATAAAATAGCACCACATTTTTCCTTGTGATATATCAGAAAATGACATAACGTTACCAATAGGATGCACCATTTGACAAAGTGTATCATTCAATATTTTAAGTAGTAAAAAGGAATTACACATTTCATCTTTAATATTATTATTATTATTTAAAAAATATATATAGAGAGATAAAGATATAATAATATTATTATTCTTCCACTTTCCAAGCCTCTCGTTAGTTAGGAAGAGAAAGGATCGAAGGCAGAAACCATAAAGCAAGACACTTTTTTCCATCGCCTTCACCTTCCTCTCTAATCTTCGGTGCTGTGCCCTAGATTTTCTCTAACCCCTTCGATCGTTCCTAAATTCAAAACCCTTCACTCTTCCGCTAGGGTTCCTATGGATTCCGAGGACGATATGCACGACGCCAACGATATCGAGTCACTCGACGACGATTTCTACAGTGGTGAGACAGAGGACGCTCCCATGGATTACTACAGTGACTATGATGACGTTGCAGACGACTACTTCGAAGACGCTGATGATTCTGACCGGATTGAGTCTCGTCGCCCGGAGGTAGTCTATTCTTCGACTCACTTTTCTGATTCATTTCTCTTTTTCAGCTGCGAATGTAGTTATCATCTACTTTTGCCGACTGAAAGTGATTAGAGGGAAAGAGGCTGTTAAGACTACTCTTGCGCCGGAGTAATTTGCTGCACTAGAGAGTGGTGGGTGTATTCAGATGAAAAGGATACTGTCCAATACGTGGTTGGTTTTAATAAATTCTGGAACTACACCGGAGTGTGTGGTTGGTAGGGAAGGAATTTGTGCGTAATTGATCTCGATTGGCCAATCGCTGGAGTCGTTGATGTATCGAGTTTTGGAGACGCTTTTCATTTCATTTCGCTGCTGTTTTCTTCGAAATGAAAATTGTCGAATGAATTATAACATGCAATCTCTTGGTTGTCTTATGGATACGATCATGAGTGCTATGGTTTCTAATTCGGGAGCTATCGTGTTACTCGTGTCTCTGTTTGTTTCTGGAATTATATTATGCCTTTCCGATTGACTGATCTCTGTATGGATTTCAGCAAAATTTTACCATACTGAGGGAATTGGACATCCGGCAAAGGCAGGAGGATGACATCACAAGAGTATCTACAGTTCTCTCAATACCGAGGGTTTCCGCGAGCATCCTACTTCGTCACTATAGTTGGTAAATTTGTTACCTTTTTGACCTTATTGGTTTTGTTTTCTGTTGCAGTTTTATGTAAACTTATACTTTGATGCTGCCTCCTTTGATAAGGCTTTGTCTCTTTTACTATTTACTCATATACTGAAGGAGAGTGAATTGGTGATGCAGGAGTGTTAGTAAGGTACATGATGCCTGGTTTGCTGATGAAGAACAAGTTCGAAAGACAGTTGGTTTGTTGGATAAGCCAGTTTTCCAAAATTCTAATGCTAGAGAGGTGAGGCGTGGTTGTTTGGGGTTTAAAACAGGTTGATTAATTTTGAATTTTCTTGTTATATGCTGCCTGGGTTTCATTTAATCTTCATTGCATGAATTATCTCACATTTACCCTTTCTTGTGGTCAGCTTACTTGTGGCATCTGTTTTGAGATGTATCCTCGTTCACGAGTTAAATCTGCTGCTTGTGGTCATCCTTACTGCCATTTGTGCTGGGCAGGTATTAGATGTGTGCCATCCTTCTGTTCTTTGCTTGTCACGGATACCTGTCTGTCTTGACATGTTATTAACTCATACCTTGCTCTGTAGTGTATTTTTTTGTTTGACTAGTGTGAATACATATATCATCAATATTCTTTCCTTATTTTTTAAAATTTTGTTAAACGACGTTCTTCTATTCTTTTTTACATGCTAGGATATATTGGCACATCAATTAATGATGGTCCGGGATGTTTGGTGCTGAGATGTCCTGATCCCACTTGTGGTGCCGCTGTTGGTCAAGACATGATTAATCTTTTAGCATCTCATGAAGATAAAGAGAAGTATGACCGTTACCTTTTGAGGTCTTATATTGAAGACAATAAGAAGGTATGTTGTAGATTTTTAGTCTGGGCTTTGGTGATGATAGTAAAAAAAATTATAAATTTTGTTCTGCCAACTGCAATCTTGTATTGATTTGTTCACAATTTATGTCCAAACTATGCATTCGTAATTCTTCACATGTTGATTTAAGTGGTAGTGTGGCTACAAATGACTATAAATTTCTACATTTTGTGATAAATGTTTCCCTACCTTTCTTATTTAAATCATGCTTGTTTTTTATGATCATTGATGTTCTACACTTTTTCACATCCTACTCTATTTCATTGTCTAATCCTGCTCTCTGTTTTTTGTAGACAAAGTGGTGTCCTGCTCCAGGTTGTGAGTACGCAGTTACTTTTGATGCTGGAAGTGGAAATTATGATGTATCTTGCCTCTGTTCGTATGGCTTTTGCTGGAATGTAAGTTGTTTGGAATCTGCTTTAGATTTTTATGGCATTACACTTTAGAATTTTCATATTCCACTAATTGGTGTCTTGGATCTACAGTGCACAGAGGAGGCTCACCGTCCAGTGGACTGTGGCACTGTGTCAAAGTGGATTTTGAAAAATAGTGCAGAGTCGGAGAACATGAACTGGTACATAATATATTTTGACATATGTAGATGTTAGTTTCTTGCTGTGCTGTACTGATTGTCCCTGTTTGTAGTTGCCTATAAAAGTTATAGTATTTGATGCCTCATTTATGTAAAGGTCAATGAGTGATAAATATAGTTATCAATACCTTGTTATTAATGCGTATTTATCAATATTTTTTAAACTGGTCTGGTTATTGAACCAATTATCAAACTGGTTCAAGGTTCAAGGGCTCAACCTTGTTCAAACTGGTATCTATATAGTATTTTAATTTATTTAATATATCAAACAGTATTCATTAAACTCATTTATGTGAAGACTAATGCTCATTACAATCATTTTGTTCTATTGAAAATCTTTGCATCTGGCTGTGCATAGGAGTTGATAACACAATATCCTCCCTAGTTTTAAAATAGACTTACCTCCCTTGTGTTTCTAATGAAATGACACTCCTACCCCCAATCATTTTTAAATAAGCATTCACCTTCTTTATGATTTTAATAAATCACATTTACACTCCATATGTTTTCTTTGTTTATAAAAGAAACTTTAATTGCTATATTTTAATGCTTTAATTTTTTAACTTTCATAATTTTTTATTTAAGTTTTTGTCAGTATGGTATTTTCAAATGCAATAAGGGAGTTGAGTGTCCTTTATCAAAACTATAAGGGGGTAAATGTCTATTATAGAGGGGATATGAATGCCCTTTTATTACCAACATAAGAAAGGGGGGTGCCTATTTTAATACTAGAGTGAACGTGAGTGTTATTTAGCATAGGCAGTTTCTCCATAATGAACACATCACAGAACACCAAAGGGGAGCAGCATTATACAACACTTTTGTAATATAAAAAGATACTCCTGGTGTATTTCTATATTATATAAAAATATATTTCTATATTTATTGTTTTGAAATTAAGCACATTCAATTATAAAAATAGGATAAAGGACCTGAGGAGTAATAATGGAAGGGTGAGATTATTTTTTCTTGAGTTTGTTGTGGCCTGTGGGTGGGTTTAAAGCAAGGTTATCAAACCCACAAGTCAATTCACAAACTTGTACGAACTTTAGACTATGCTCACTGTGACACTGTCTATGAATTGACTTATCTCAAAACTTGTTTCTCGGTTGGTTCACTCAAAACTTGTTTAAAGCAAGATTATCAAACCCAAAGGTCAACTCACAAAATTGTACGAATCTGAGTATGCTCACTTTCTATGAATTAACTGATTTCAAAACTTGTTTCTTGGTGGACGCACAGTATACTTGACCAAACTTGCTTTACTCATGGTGGATTCGTCAGTCTGAGTCACTAAGTCCATGGTTGGCACAACAACGACATGAAATGTTGTTTTTAGAAAACAAAATCAATTATGTGTTTTCAAAACACTTCGTAATGATAGGATTGGGTCCTCCTAGCTTCACCAAACAATTAGATTTCATGCTTTGACTGTACTGTTCACCACTTCAAGTCGTTTTTTCTTCGGTGATGTTCCTGTCTATTTTCTATTGTGTTTCCAATTGTTGTTGAGTCACCTTTGCTTTGCACAACGTTTGGCATCACGATAATGTCTCCGACCACTGTTTTGCTGCTCTTCTCTGGCACTGTCATCTTCTCTGAGTTGCCTCTCCTCTCTCCAAAGAGGTTAGGATGCCGTTTAAGCCCACCCATCACCACTATTTCTCTTTTTAGTTTTTTTTCTGATTAATATCATTAGTAGACTTTGTTTTTCTTTTTTGTTTGTTTTAAACCCACTTTAAAGGGAGAAACTGGTGATCCCTTGTGAATATTTGCCTTTTATGCTTGAATTTGGTTAAATGATAGCTGGAGGAGTGTAAAGAATTAAATAAAAAGAACCGTACAAAACTGTGTATTTTGTGTTTGTATTTTTTCTATTTGCAACTTTACTGAGTCAGTTCTTAATCCATGTAATATTCATGTATTGCATTGCTCTGAGCAGTGAAGTTCATAGTGTAGAAACCTAGCTATTCATGATTTCTATTTAATGGTTCAATACGATTTGGGATGCAAAATATACAAATTGAGGAGACAATCACATGGCAGCTGAAATTGTGTCACAAATTAGTGGATTTACTTGATACAGATCAGAACTTTGGAATTGTCGTGTACTGACTGACTGTGTGGGTTTTTTGTAAATTGTGTGGGCCACACAGTTGGGTCAATATGATTCAATGTGATGCGATGAAACGAAAAGACACTTAAACTAAAAAAAAATGGACAGATATGCATATTTGCAGTTTCCACATTAATATGTAGGAAAAAACCTATATAATTAATCTATTTCTTCCGATTTGTCCTCAACTGCACCTGAGAACAGAGCTAGAACAAACTTTAGCGTTCACGTCGTCTACCTACTAGTTACGAGCTAAAAGTATATGAAAAATATTCTTATCAATATATCTTACAATGTTGTATATCATCTTAGTGATATCTTAGGATTGACTTTCATATTTTCTAGCTTTTTCATGATTTCTTTCCTTTGATTTAATTAGGTTAGGGGTCGATGTTTTCTTTTTAAATTTCAGATCATAACTTGCACATCAAATCATTGTAAATTTTTGCTTTCTAATTTTTGTTGGATTCATTCTCTACATAAATCCTCATTTTGTTTTTGAGAGATAGATGTTGTACATTTTGTTAATAACATGTAGCTATTCATAAAATTTGTAATGTAATTCAAGCTAGTCTTCATTTCTTCTGAGTCAAATGATCTGTTACAATTTACGATTCACACTTATAAATTCAGAGATTGAAGAATGATCTGATATATGATAACCAATGTCCATTTTATACACTACTACAGTGTCATTTTTTTGGAGACTCAAGATTTGACGCACGAAACCAACTATTAATTAGTGTTTTTCAGGATACTTGCTAACTCAAAGCCATGTCCAAAGTGCAAGCGACCAATTGAAAAAAACCAAGGGTGCATGCATATGACTTGTACTCCACCTTGTAAATTTGAATTCTGCTGGTATGTATTTTCCCACCTGATTACTTTGCATGCTTCCACTTCCTTTTTTTTTCCGTTTATTGGTATGTATGATGCTTTTATATTTTCATATTTAACACTTCTAATGTCTATCTATTTCCAAACAACTTTAGTTTATGTGAATTTTACCTAATCTTGATATTTTTTTTAATCTGCATAGGCTATGCCTTGGTGCGTGGTCAGACCATGGTGAAAGGACGGGTGGTTTTTATGCCTGCAATCGTTATGAAGCAGCTAAACAAGAGGGAGTGGTAAGGGACCTTGTAATGCTGTACTTTTCTTGATTCAGGTTTCAGACTAGCATTATTTGACTACCCCTGGCATCTATTTTGATAATGATATCTGCTTATGACCTTAATCTTGTTACATGTAGTATGATGAAACTGAAAGAAGAAGAGAAATGGCAAAGAATTCGCTGGAGAGGTACACACATTATTATGAGCGGTGGGCCAGCAACCAATCTGTATGCACGACTTGACACTTTTTCTGTCCATTATGGTTATGATGTTTTATCTACAATTCCCACATCCACTGTTTAATCTTTATTTTGCTTGAATTCGGTTGGGTTAGTGACGTATAACTAATTTTCTTTTTCTTTAACTATCAGTCAAGGCAAAAGGCTCTTGCAGATCTGCACCAGATGCAAACTGTTCATGTACGTTACTCGTACCTTTTTTTTTTTTATTATTTTGTTTTCTTCCATTTTATTCGCACCTTCTTCCCTCCAATTAGCTTGCAAGTGGCTTTGACAACTGAATTGAAATCTAATTTATTGTGCTAGGAAAGCTGATTTTTAAGCGTGCTTTGAAAAGTTTAGGAATAATGGAAAGTGAAATTGCAAATGGAAAAATATGTGTAGTCCCTCAAGTTGACACAGTAAAAATATTAAGTTGTTCATCCTTTCATTGTACAATAAAAAACAATTCAACGTTGAAATCAACAAACTGAAAATAACTAGCCAAGGTCTTGGTTTTTGCCGCATTCCTCATGGCTGCAATTTTTTATTTTATTTTTTTCTTCTTTCTTAGCCTTTTAATTATTTTGCTGTCAGGTTTCTGTGAATATAAACTCTCGAACAAAAAAGGAAGACAGATATACCTTTTTCTGTATTGCTTTGGCATTTTTCTTACCTGTAATTAAGGCTTAATATCTTGCTTTTCAGGAACTCTAAAATTGTGTACTATTTGTCTTTTTTTCCCTTGGGCAGATTGAGAAGCTTAGTGACACACAATGCCAGCCTGAATCACAGCTTAAGTTCATAACGGAGGCCTGGTTACAGGTAAATGAATATTAATAGTTTTGAACTTGGTATAATGAATTTTTAAATATGTTGATTGTTTTACGAAACTTTCGATTGTTTTGGAATGCACAGTAGTTTTTTATTAGGAACTTGTTTGGACGACCTTCTTTATAAACATTTATGGGAGAGAAAAATAAGGAGCAAAAATTAGTTTATGAACAATTCAAAAGTACAAACTTAAGAGAAATTATATGAGCAAAACTTCTGCAAATTTACTTATGTATTTTTCTCCTAGAAGTGCTCATGGAAAAGTTCTTTCAAACAAGTTTTAGGACTAATAGTTCACTATTAATTGAACTGTTTTCTGAAGGTGGTCCTATGATGAGATTGTTTTCAGATGTTGTAAACTGGAAGGCTTTCTAATTTGAATTTCATGTTGGCAGATTGTTGAATGCAGGAGGGTGCTGAAATGGACATATGCATATGGGTACTACTTACCGGAGCATGAACATGCTAAAAAGCAGTTCTTTGAGTACTTACAAGGTTTTGTTTGTCAACTTTAATTTTCATTGAAATGTCTTGCATTTGTGGTGGTTCTCCTACAAACGATGTTTTTATTCCCACCAGGTGAGGCAGAATCTGGTTTGGAGAGACTTCATCAATGTGCTGAAAAGGAACTACAGCTATTCCTAAATGCCGATGGGCCATCCAGAGAATTCAATGACTTCCGCACCAAACTAGCTGGATTGACCAGGTAGATGTCCCTGTCTGTATAGATGCTCATGTTCCAGCATGCACATAGTTATATATGTTTTCTAATTCATTTTGTTTTGGCAGTGTGACTCGAAACTACTTCGAGAATTTGGTGAGGGCATTGGAGAATGGTTTATCTGATGTGGATAGTAATGGGGCTGCTTCGAGCAAAGCAACGAGCTCCAAAAATGCAGCAGGGAGCAGCAAAGGGAGAGGAGGAAGAGGAAAAACAACTATCCGAACTAGCATATCCAGCAGAATGACTGATGATAATCATTGGTCTTGTGAACATTGTACCTATGCAAATGTTAGGTCTGCCACCACATGCCAGATGTGCAATCAACAGCGGCGATGACTTAGATCCTCCTCTAGAAACAAATGTTTTCTGCCTCAGGCCAATGCACCGAAAGCTGAAATGGAGTCTTTACTTCATGTTAAATCATATACTGGCTCCCTTTTTGTAAGGCTATTTTAATGTGAAAGGGGGTTAAGTCGCGTAAGAAAGGTTATCCTCCTCGCACTCCTATCCTATTGGATACACCACAATTTAATGTATATAATGTTTTATCTTAAACTTTCCGTGTTGGGTTTATGCAACAGGCTTCTGTAACTGAATATCATACACAGAACATACTGGATATGAACACAAATGTGCTTGTTTGTGTCCTGATTTCTTCTGAATCTCTCTGCAGCTTCTTTAATTTTACCTTGACTTGTGTATATGCCCCAGTTCTTCTTTCTTCAATTCCACGAATAAGGGACCATTTGACACCAAATACACAAGTATTACGCACATTTATAGTACCTTTCAACTTTCACTGGATTCAGAATTTGGCTTGGTCTTTTTCGATATGTATGAACTCCCACTGCTAGAGTTATATTTTTTTTAAGGTATCAAATATGTCTCGTAATTTGTCTTTTTAATATAACCATCTGTACCTGTTCTATTTATCTTTGGTTTAAATAATGTGATATGATAATAGAAGATAAAATAACAATGAATATAAATATATTCAATGTTTAGTGTCTAAAAGTAACAAATTAAATGATAATATTAGAATGTAATTACTGTTATACTTATATGATGATTTTTAAGTTGCGTAAATTTATATTCATTCCAACTACCGAAATCATTAAAATATAGTTTTAGTTAGATTATAAAGGAATATTTTATTTATAAACCCACATTTTTATATTGTAAAAATTATAATCTTAAAAATATTTAAATAATTCGTTTTTAATTTTAATATTGTAGTAGACAATATCATTTAAATTTACGTGTTAAAATAATTAAAAATAAATACAGATAAACATAATATATGAATCAAATTGTTCTAGTTATAGAGTTACCTTTTTTTTTTCTTCTAAAAATAATATAAAATTTGCCAAATTATTATGATTCAATTTTTCTCTCTCCAGAAGTAATGATACCTATAGTAATAAAGATAAAGATAATGTTATTATGTTGCTTAACCAAATCGATGCAAACCCTCTGACATAACGACAGCAAGATTAAGTATAACGAAAGATTCCACAATAAGAAGGAAGCAAGAGGAAGTTGTCGTTGACCTACCAATGACTAAATGAGGATTCTATAAATATTTTATTTCAAAATTAAAATTCACTTTTTCTATGAAATAAATTAGTCTTGACCGTAGAATTTAAGAAACTGAACATAAACTCTCGACTTTAATCCTCAAATTAAAAAAAATTGTAAATTTAGTTACAGTTGTGTAAATTATATATTTACAATTAAAAAAACTGTAAGCGAATGGAGATATTGACAGTGATCTCGCAGATAACAGAAAAGAAGTAAAGAAAAATAGCAGAATATCGAGAACTGAACAAATCTATGGCTTCCCCAATGTCCTTCCAGTATCCATCCCCTCTTCTGAGTAACACATAGTTTCTGCGAGCAGCTTCAAAGAAAGTCCTTTGTTGGTCAATGGAGAATCCAAGGCGAGCAGAAACATATACAAACCCAGCAATACAGAAATTGCAAAACAAAGATACATCTCTTCTGTGAAACTGGCTTGAGCCATTAGTCAAGAAAGAGAGACGATGTGAGGGAATATGGGTGCTTGAGGTTATATATATATATATATATATATATATATATATATATATATATATGTGCGTAGAAGTTGAAGATATATGAGACAGATATTTTAATAATAAAGTTAAGGTTATGTGTACCTGGTTGCTATGTTTGGGGGGAAGTATATGTAGTGTCATCATCAGGTGCAGCAACTTGCCCTAGATTACAATTCCAAACAAATTCATGCATTCAATTCAATCATAAAAAAAGTTAACAATTAAAGATAAAACATATTGGTTCTTATTCATCAAAATCTCACACAGACTATGAAAACTATTAAAAAAATTAAGAATTGATTGGATTGTATTGGTCACTTGGTAGTTGTATTTTATTCGACACTGTACAATTTTGTCTATTGCATGTTGAATAATAATACTTTTGTTTCTAAGAGTTGTATGAGAATTGTGGTTCTAGCTGAGGGACAAATATGAGTACTTTTATATGGTGGTCAGAATTAGCTGCCCTTGGAAAGAGGTTAGTTTTGATGTATTTATTTATTTTTAATTAATTTTTTTGTAATGAACTTGTTAATGCATGTATGATTGGGTTTGGTTTGACCAATGTGGTGAGGTGATGAATTTCATCACCTTTAATATCCGTAAGTTGTTCACAACAATTACGTTGTAGTTGTTTATAACGAGTTTCATGTCCAAGGCTATGAGGATTGATAGTAGAAAAGAATTGTACTGTATGATCATTTGGTTAGTCAAGCACTCGATGGTCAACTATTCAGTGAAAAAATACTGATTGATTCGAAACCGTCATTAATTGATAATTAATGAGTAATAAATGTTATTAATGATAATTAATAAGAATGATAATTATTAATTGGAAATTAATAAAAATAATGAAAGTTTTTTATTGGTAATTAATGGGTGATACCTAATTGTAATTATAAGATTTACAAATATACGTTTGATAGGTCAGGTAATTAATTTTGATTAATCATCTTTATTACAAATTATTACACAAAATTATTGACTTAGTGTTTCATAGGTACTTATCATATGACTTTGACAATAAGGAGAGAGAGTGAATAACGTAATGGAGGATCATCAAGATGCTCATCCGGTCTTCAAGACAGCTTGAAGTGCTTTGAGTAAGGGGATCTCAACCTATACTTGAAACAATGATTGTTGTCGTCAATAAATATGTGCAGATCACCAGTGCAAAGAGCTTGATTCAAGCATATCTATGAATCATATGTTAGATGTTTGTTTTTAAGATCATTGAGAATAAAAGATAAGTTAAAGCTTTGTTGTGAATCTCTTTATATGAGACTTTTGGTGAAGGGAAGACATGTTTTTGAAGTGAGCATTTACTAAAGTCCCACATAAGTTATAAAACTATTTTAAAATAAATAGTTGCTTTGAGAGTCATCACCACAACTCAACAAGTCTTTTGAGTGTATAGAGACTTGAAAAAGTCAACCGTTGTGAATCTTATCGAAGGATATGAAGAGTAACAATTTAACATATTTAAACAACCAATCAACACTAAAATAATAAAGTCAAACAAAATATCAAAATATTAATAAAAGAACCACACTTGAATAATAATTACTCGCTTAATCAATATTTTTCTCAAGAATAATAAAACACTTAAAAGTTAGATTATCACTAAAATATAAATATATCATTACATCACTTAACTTAATGTTTACTTAACAACTCATTCTCAATAATTACTGATTTTATCTTACCATATCACTTTAATAATTTAGATATTGTTTTGTCAAAAATAATATAATACTCACCACCCATTCAGACTATTTTAATACATTAATTACTTTTTGAAAAACCATTTACAAAAAGGTTAAACTATGTTATTAACCACTAAAAAATATTGTTGAAGTAAGGAATAACATTCTTCGATAAAAAAAATATTACATTGTTCTTCCAAAAAAATTTTAAGGAAATTTTTAACACATAGTTAATTATTTGCTAGTTTCATGTACCTTCCTAAACAAAATAAATAGGTGTAAAAAAAATAAAAAACAAACTTAATTTAAATTAAAACTCAACAAATTCAAAATACGCCCTTTTTCATTTCTTATCCAAACCAAATCACTTTTTAATCCAAAATGACTTTTCATTTTCATAATAATCGTTAAACATGCAAATCACATTGTAAACCAATTTTTATATTTCCAAAACAAATATCAATAACAATCATGTTTTCCAAATTTCAGCACATATAAAAATATAACTACATCTCTATCAATTTCACATCTTTCAAATGATCAAATCTTAAAATTTTAAACTTTAATTATACAATTAAGCTTAACTTTCAACAATTTCAGAAAAAGAAAAACAATATTCAACTTCAAAATCAGTAATTTCTTAAAAGCTCGTGTTATTACCAAACATAATGATTTTCTAGATTTGTTTCCTTAATTATGAGAGAATAACTTGATTATTCAAATAGTTTATTCCTTAAGAATTACAGATAACTACCAAGAAGTCAAACTTAAAACAACATACCACTATTTTTTTTAATTTAACAAATAAATACTATATTATCAATATTAATATAAACATTTACTAAAATTAATAAAAGCACTGTATTTAATCATATTATTGGTATAACTGTATCTTGAATTAAAAAAATTCCAATGATGTTTAGAGGACTAATAATACAATCAAAATACAATAATAACATATCAAGAAAATATATATTTTTTATATATTTGTCTGAAAAGTTATACACGTAATAAATACTCTATTATATTTGATTAAAACTTAATAAATAAGTTATATTAAATTACAATTAAATATAGCTATATATATTAAATTTAATATATACACTCATTGATAATATTATAAAAAAAATTCATTGTATTCTTTTGAAAAGTCAAACATTTAATAATATTATGAAAATTAATTATATGATACATTTATTAATTCAATATATAATAGTACAAGATAAGGATAAAATTTATTAATTTATATATTCATAAAAATACAATAAAGAACATTATCAAATACATTTTTTCATAGATAAGAATAATCATAAATCTTGATAATTTTGATTTTTATGAATCACCAAATTATATTTAGTTAATAAAAAATATTACTAAAAATATTTATATAAATCTTCTGAAATTAAATATTGTGCTATTTTTACGAAAATATTTAATTAATTATCATATTAAATTATTTCATAAGAATAATATAATATGTTTTTCAGTACACTTTTTTCTTTCACTCTAGGAAAGTTACAATAAAATATCCCATTAAGATATTTTCTATTGTATCATTACCAAAAAAACAATATTTTCTAAAAACGTTATATTTAGGAAGTAAACTATATGATTTTTTTCTTCATTTTAAATTCCAATAAAGCTCTAAATTTTCTTTCTACCAAAAACCTCCTCAAAGAAAGTCTAGTACAATTTTTTCTTCCAGGAATTTGGAATCAGAAAACTTTTTCTCTATTTAATTTATTAAAAAAAAGTATGTTTATTTCATAATTTATATCATAGTAAACTATTATATATATATATATATATATATATGTTATAATCAGTTCTTCACATATGACAAAAATATGTTAAATATATTCTGCTACTTATCTACTGCCTTACACTTAATATGCATGAAACATAATTAGTATAAGAATTTGTCATACTTTACGCCATCTTACTTTTATCTAATTTTTATATCAATTTTATACTAAAAACACAAAATAAAACAAAAACGAAGACCATATCAGTGAAGTTTAATTCTTTGGACTTATTTATTTTGTTTTGCGATTGAGAAACAAAGAATCAAACGTAATGAATATGATTCTATCGCGGTATAATAAGAATTTAGAACTGATATATTTATTGGAAATAATTAGTCTAGGAAATTGTTTAAAATAAACTAATAATGCACAAGTTTTAATTATACTATTAAAACTTCTAACCTCTAATATATTTCTTAAATCCATTCCAAGGAATTTATACATGTTTTTAATTTAAAACTAAGTAAAATTAATTTTAAGTAAATTAACTTATAATTATTTAGATATAATAATTTCACATTATTCAAGGCTCAATATATAAAAAATTTTAAATACATTAACAATACCACCACAAAATTATAAATTTCAAAACAAACAATACTTTAATATAATAAATAACTTTAATAATATCATTTTAATATACTCAAGGTCGAAAAAATAATATTTAACTATAATAAATATTTTTTTTCGTTTTTAATGAAATAATAATTTCTTTTATAACTTCAAAATGTTGGTAGTAAAGTTTAACATTGGTTACAAATATTTCAATATATGGCGGGAAAGCTTGAGGCCATGAAGCTACCTTGTATGGCATTAGGTTTACTTTTCATTTTTATCAATTGAATTTATATTAAAATTTAATTAATAATAATAATATTATAATAATAATAAATAATTATTATTATTGCTTATGTATCTCTTATATGCCCTAGTTTATGCTTTTATTTTCTTCTCTCTAATCCTTTTTCTCTGCCTCTCTCTAATTAAATCTCTTGGTCAACACAACTTCACTTACATCTCAAAACAACACATCAAGGTAACCATTCTCGACTTTCATTTCTTCATCTTCTTTATTAATGGTGTGAACATTTTTTTTTCATGGTGAATTCAAATATTAATTCTTCTCTTAAAAAAATTAAAGAATATTTTTTTATATAATGATATGTTGCTTTTGCTTTTATCTTATTTCTTTTTGAACTGGGAATTATCATCTCTTGTGAGTTTATATGAATGAGTAGTTATATATTTTCATTGTAAGCTTGGATATTTGTTCTTCACTTAGATTGTTCTTTTATGCATACAAATTTACAAATTCAATCGAATCGATTGTTTTTTTATCTAACTTATTAGTCAAACTTACATTATAAATTTATTTTTTTTGCATGACTTGGTCCAATCTTTTGGCTTTCTCATTCAATTATAAAGTATGTGTTGAAAATGATCTTGAACAAACAAATATTTTGAAATAATGTGATTTATGTTATATTTTTATTCTAAAATAAAACTAATGGTGAAGAAATATAGTTATTCAATAATAATTTTATCATATATATATATATATATATATATATATATATATATATATATATATATATATATATATATATATATATATTTCATTGAATTTAATAAATATAGTATTTAATAATACTATCGATTTTAATTATATATAATATTTAAAGATAACATAATTAATATCCTGGTTAGAGTATATGAATATTCAAAGTATATTAATTATATTTTTTAACAATTTTAAATATATGATTAAAATATTAGAATGTATGCTGTAGTCAGAAAATATTAAAAATGATTTTAATTTATTTCAGAATATTTTAAATTAGTTTATTTATTTATTATATGTGTAATTATGGTGAATATATATTTTTTCATCGTCTTGTTTTGTATTCATTTATTATCACTAGTTGTATTATAGAGTTTGTAATTTTATGAATAGTAAATTACATATCCAAGCATTCCTTATATTTCAAAAATAATATGAAAGCAAATTCTTCAAATTAATAGTGAATTAGTATGAATAAAGCCTTATTATATTGATATCAACATTGAATTTATGTTCAAAGTCCTTTAGCAAATTGACATATTACGAATATGCTTGGTAATTTCAATACTTAATCATTGTTAAATCATGTGTGAATAATATATATGGATAAATATGTTTTTTTTCTAAATTATTATAAAAAATTATGTTTTATTTTTAAACTAAATTATAAATTTTATCTATATTTTATAGAAAAGGTTGTATAAAATTTTATTTTCAA
This sequence comes from Vigna radiata var. radiata, assembly GCF_000741045.1. Taxonomy (NCBI): domain Eukaryota; kingdom Viridiplantae; phylum Streptophyta; class Magnoliopsida; order Fabales; family Fabaceae; genus Vigna; species Vigna radiata. The sequence continues at coordinate 76,063 of NW_014541824.1, forward strand.
CAAATAACATATAAAGATTATATTAGAATCCTTATTTAAATTTCGTTTGTCATATACAAAACACTTTATTATTTTCATAAAATGCAGAAACTAAATAATTTGTAATTAATTAAAAAACAAAACACAATTTTTTATAATAATTTAAAGAAATAAAAATATATTTCACACCCATAACATATGTGTATCTTTTTAACAGTATATTATTTTAATTTCTCATCAATTTCTTATATATTATTTGTGTGCAGTAACCTCCCAAGAATACACAAATGATACTCCAAAGGTTTTCTCTTCCAATTTCGATTCTTTTGAAGCCTGGTGTGTTTACTCTTCATTTTTAACACTTTTCAAGCCTACTAAATGTCATACAAATAACAAATGAAAATTTGAAGATATATGGAAAAATATTATTATATTTATATATTAGTTTATATATTATTATATTTATAATAATTTCTCCTTTACAACAACTATACAAGGAAAATAATTTACTTATTTATATTTTTGTATATAAAATCCACCTTAATATATATATTTTTCTTTAATTACATCATGCTTTTCTAATTTTATAATCAATTTAAATGTATTTAATGAATATTAATTCAAGACAATGCATTTTTAATATATATAAAGTACAATTTGAAAGTATATCATAATAGTTTATTTTAAATAATAGTAAACCATAAAAATTAAGATATGAGTATGCGGTTTTAGTAAAATGGTTTTATTCAACAGATATATATTTCTCGGGAATTAAACATTTATTCCATCGTATACTTTTATTCAATTCTTATAACCATTAAATAAATTTCTCTTTTTTAATAAACCATGAAATATATTCAGTATCCTTTTACTGAATATATCTTTGAGGGATGAAAAAAAGCTTCAGATCAAAAGATGAATGAACTATGGAAATAATTGATATGAAAATAAATAATACTTAATAATGTGGGTTTTTATGTTATCATCTAATTATAAATTGTTATACATGCAATCTAGCATTGTTTTTTATTGTTTATAATGAATTTATTTGATTAATGTAACAACTTTTATATTAATGACACAAATGTTGCACCCTTATTATGACTTTAATACTTTACCACATTAAATAAATATACGATTCTTTGAATTATCATTCTTATAAGATTATAAGAGAATTTATTTATAATTAATATAGCATTACTTTTTTTTTTCCTATACATGCTCTCAATTTAATAATTACAACACGGAAAAAAAAAGAGAGAAAATGCGTTGTCAACACGTTATGTTTTAAAACTTAACAAAATCATTTTTTATAAAATTAAGTAACTTCAGTTATATATATATATATATATATATATATATATATATATATATATATATCAATTAAAAAAAAACTCCACAAAATATAAAAATTGTAATGAGTTTGTGAAGCATTAAACTTTAAATAACAATATAAATTTAAAAATATAATAAATTGCACGATAATAGTGTCTTTCTGAAAACGCTATATTGATGTTTTTAATTATATTAGCTATTATGGGAATTGAAACGCGAAGCTACCATGTTTGTTTTGACATTGATTTTACTTAAGATTGAATTAATTGATATTAAACGACAATTATGACTTTTTAGTACACACATCACCACGTTAGTGGCGTTATTTGCTCTTCTTAACGTAATACATTATTCTAATTCCTTTTTCTCTTCTTTCTCAAAAAAAATCTCTTGGTTATGATCAGAACTGCGTTAAACTGCTTTCAAAATAATCGCAGGTAAACCCTTTTTCTTTTCAATTCTTCATCTTCTTCCTTGTGTATTATCTTTCTACGTTGTTTTCTCTTTCGTTTTCGATAATGCGTATTGGCGTTACCATACTCTCTTACGAATTATGAATGTGAGGTTACACCTTTCTGAAATGATCAATTTGCAGAAATTTACACGATTGGATCGATCTTTTAGATAAGTGATAGATGAACATTTATTATTGGTTATATAAAGATAAAAGTAATTGATGTTTAAGGTCTTTAAAAATACAGATATATTTGCCAAATATCATATACTTAACTTATTGCTGCTTGAGCTTTGTCCAATCTTCTTAGGTTTTAGTTCTTGATATGATGTGCTACTATTAGCATATTTGATATTTTCTTTTTGTTTGTTCCAAAATGTGTTTTGTAAATTTCTTTTTCTTCTTCAAGTTTTCCAATTTGATATATGCTTTTCATTGGGGTTGAAAATTTTATTTTTGAATTAAATTTACTTTATTTAAATTAATTAACTTTTTAATAGAGTGGTTTATTTATATGTTAATGCTAAAATTTGGTATATAATGTGTTTAATCGACACAACAAAACCCATCTAAACTTGTTTTAATTAAATTAAAGATTTTTATCAAGTTTTTGTGTGAAACTAAATAACATAGTTGGTATTTTAATGATGTGAATTTGGATGATGAAATGTGAATTCTAACAAGCATTCATTGTAACGAAGCTCTATTTAGTGACCTGTTTTTACAGTGACTTTCTTTTTTCTTCTTGTCCATTCTCTTCCTTTATATCCTGCAAACTGTCAAATATATTTAACACAAGTTTTCTTGCTAAACCAATGTAACAGTGTGCCATTGATTCCTGATGAGGATAGAAACTGGAATGAGTTTGACTGCAAATGGGACTGATTTCTCCATGGCACCTGTACATAAAATGACAGATCATTTTTGTAATCTTAGAAACCTGCGTGTATCATCAGACAACAGATTTTATTCTGCTGATTCAGTTTTTCTTTTTACCAATGTGTTAACTTTTTGGTTGTTCTTGGTGACAAGCTCTTATTTTCTCTCGCACAAAAGTGTCAATACTGTTGGCAGTTGTAGAGAAAGACATGCAGAGAAAGTTTCTTCATCTGACAGTACTGTCTCAAATGCAAGCATAAAGAATGATGCAACCGCTGCAAGTGATACGCCTAGTAGTTCAGGGTGTTCTCTTAAAATTTCTCACAGTAACTGCTATACTGAGCTATGCATTGATGCTTACTACGAGCTTTCAGTTTTGGACAAAGCATGTTTCATGAATTCTTTACTCAGCCTTGAAGATGATGAATTTGAGTGGCTCTCTGATTTAATGCCTTGTGGATGTTCATCTGGGGAGCCTTCAACTCCTCTTAGCTACAAGTGTGACGCTTACTATGAGATTTCGGACTTTGAGCAAGGAAGTTTCTTTCATTCTTTACTAAGTCTTGATGACGAAGATTCTGAGTGGCTCTCAGATTCGAAGTCTTTTGGACGTTCATCAAAGGAACCTTCAACGCCTCTTAGCTACAAGTTTGATGTTGCTTCTGAGATTTCAGACTTTGAGCAAGGAAGTTACTTTCGTTCTTTACTCAGTCTTGATGATGAAGATTCTGAATGGCTCTCAGATTCTAAGTCTTTTGGACGTTCATCAGATGAGCCTTCAACTCCTCTTGGCTACAACAGTGATTCGCTCTATTCGATTTCAGATTTTGACAAAGCAAGTTACTTGCATTCTTTACTTAGTCTTGAAGATGAAGACGCTGAGTGGCTCTCAGATTCCAAGTCTTTTGGATGTTTATCTGATTACCCTTCAACTCCTTTCAGCTACAAGTCTGATGTTCCTTCTGATGTTTCAGATTTGGACAAAGCTGTTTACATGCATTCTTTACTTAATCTAGTAAATGAAGACGCTGAATGTCTCTCAGATTCCAAGTCTTCTGAATGTTCATCCGAGAATCCTTCAACTCCTTTCAGCTGCAAGATTGATTTAGCTTCAGTGATTTCCGATTTGGACAAAGCAAGGTACTTGCCATCCGCACTCATTTTTGAACATGATGACTCTGAGTGGCTCTCAGAGTCAAAGCCGTATGCATATTCATCTGAGAACCTTTCAACTCCTCTCACCAACAAGAGTAATGCTTTCTCTGAGATTTCAGATTTGGACAGAGAAAGTTACATACATTCTTTACTCAATTCTGAAGATGAAGACTTCGAGTGGTTCTCCAATTCAAAGTCTTTTGAATATTCATCTGAGGACCCTTCAACTCCTCTTAGATACAAGAGTGAAATTTCACATTTGGACAAACCAGGTTACTTGCATTCCTTACTAAGTCTTCAAGATGACGACTCTGAGTGGCTCTCAGATTCAAAGCCTCATGCATGTTCATCTGAGAACCTTTCAACACCTCTTAGCTACAGGAGTGACGCTTTCTCTGAGATTTCAGATTTAGACAAAGCAAGTTACATGCATTCGCTACTCAATCTTGAAGGTGAAGAGTCCAAGTGGCTCTCAGATTCGATGTCTTTTGAATGCTCATCTGAGAACCCTTCAACTCCTCTTAGCTACGAGTTTGATGCTGTTTCTGATATATCAGATTCGGACAAAGAATGCCACTTGAATTCTTTACTCATTCTTGAAGATGAAAACTCCGACCGGCTCTTAGATTATAAATCATATTGCGGATGTTCATCTGAGAATTCAACTCCTCTTAGCTCCAAGTGCGATTCTTACTATGATGTTTCAGATTTGGACAAAGCAAGTTACTTGGATTCCTTACTCATTCTTGAAGATGAAGACTCTGAGTGGCTCTCAGATTCAACTAGTTGGGACGACATTACAGTTCCTTCTTCAGTCTCTACCGGTATTTTTTTCCCTGCAGTAAACTTTGGCAACTCAGAAGATAGCATTTCAGTGGAGAATCTACTAGAAACCGCAGGAGTGGATGCTGATGAACCACTTTTTTGGCCATTGGAAGGGAAACTCGCTTGGAATTCTGAGGAACCCTGGAGCTCATTTTGTACCTCCCCAAGGAGAAGGTTAGCATTGAACTCTACATCAAAGTGTAATAAACAAAAAGGCGATGAGGCTCCATGCAGAGTGAATTCTGAAACTTCAAGGTTAAGAAGCATTTGGCCTAAAAGTTCAACAAAGATAGTACCACTAGAGTGTGAGGAATTCGAATCAGCAAAGGACTTTCTTTTGGTGGGAAAGGAGTATTTTGCTTTGGGTGAAGAGCTACCCATTGAGACAATGGTGGGGCTCAAGGAATTTGATGGACATGAAGGGTTTGATTCTGAATTCAATGATGCTTTTATGCTAGGCGTGTAATGTCTCCAATAATTCCTAACCTTGTGAAGAACAACTGCAACTTACTACAGTAAATCCTCGTATCAGAATACTTACTTAGGCTGTTAACCCACTTACCTGTTTATATGATCTAATGTTTTTCTGTGTCTTAATCAAATATGTATTATCCTAATTGAACAGAACAGGTAATTAGGCACGGTTGTACAAATAGGTCACATGATGTTCCAGCAGAAATAGTTAGGTTACTGGCTAAACTTTTGACTATGCTGATGCTTATTTTCACAGTTTCTTCATTTTGTTTTTGTTTGGTATGTATCACATCATGAGACAGTGAGACATTTGTATCTGATACTGTCGTCACCATTTTTAATTTTATCTCCCAGGTTAATTTTGATCCATTGCTGCACCTTTCTAGAACTGTTCATGCTGAGAGGGAGAATGAGGTGGAAATGAACGTTCCTACGCCTCCCCCACGAGCTTCTTTTCTATATTAATGGTCAACTCACTGTCATGTGCCACAAAAATTAAAAAACCACCTTTAAATAATTCAATGGATTCGACAGGTAAATAAATGCAAACACAACAATAATAACACTCAACAACTCCTCCTTTTATTTTATCTTACCATTTCTTTCTCAAAAATAAAATATTCATTAACTTTTTTTTTTAAATCGACCCAATTTAATCTCACCTTAATCTTCATCTTTCTAAATCTTTCAAATTCTTTTTTTAACAACAAATTAAACCGATATTCATATGACACCTGTACAACTTCTTTATAAGAATACTACTTACAAATTATAAAATTATATATATATATATATATATATATATATATAGTTTTTTTTTAATTATTATTAGTAGTAATAACTAAAATCAAATTGTGTTACTCAATTGTGAGACATAAGTCCCTACTACTTATGCTAACTAATAATGATCGTTATATACAGTGATTAAAGATAAATAATTAAGTTTTTAATTTTTATTTTTTTGTAGATGGTTGTACAAACAAAAGTGAAGAAATACCAAACTATTTGAGGAACATGATATATGTTTCATCAATTAAACTCATTAAAACTAACAAACCTCTGTACGAATATCCAAAATGCTAGTCACAATATTTTTTGAGTAGATAATATTTTAATCCTATTTCACATATAAATATAATATCAAAATGTTTGACAGTATATAATTTCTATGAAAATATACATGTTCGATGCATTAGTTTTTAAATAGTTATGGATTCGTCAAAGTCTCCAATTAATTGAATTCATCACAATGTGAACACTTAATTGAGCCCTTATTAGCCGTGCCCTATACCAAAACAATAGTTAACAAAGTTTATTTATTTATTTATTTTATATATGATTATCATGTGGTTAGTGCCCCAAAGATCCTTACACAGATCTTACCTAAATTTCAGAAGTAAAAAAAATGGATATTTTATTGAAAAATAAGATAATCAACGAATTCAGAAGCAACAACTTCAAAATAGCAATTTGTATTATTACGTTAAACAAGGATTAAAAATGAATTAGAGATTAAAAAATGATATCAATAACTTAATGGGAAATTACGAAAGAAATGGAAAGAGTCATTTGCCCACTTCCAATTTGTTTTCCAAAATAGTAGAAAAATTAAATATTTTTAATTTCATTTATATCTGACTTTTGTGGAAGGAAATGCGAAGGAACTATTGAGGTTAATATTAATTAATTACGAAAAAGAAGAAAAGTGAAAAAGGCGTAGTCTAGAGACAAGCGTGTGATATGATCTGGCCCCACTCCGTAATCGTCCAACCAAAACACACACATACATACATACATGGAAAGGGCATTTTGGGAAATTCGTGTTGTGCAGGCCTCTAACGTCGAACCTTCTCTGTTTCCTGTTTCTGCTCTTCTTTCTGCTTTAGAAATCACAGCTTTGAACTTTTGGCTCTTTTTCGTTTCTCACCAAATCCAACTCCGCTTTCGTCTTTCACACTGCCATTGACCTATTCTCTCTTCAGGTACTCTCCTCTCTCGCGCGATTCTCCTTCAATTCTCCTTTTTCCTCAATTCATTTTATTATTACTGTTAATCAGTAGTTTCTGTTGCTGATCGTCAATTATTCCGCCTTCTCTCCTGCGATTCCTCTTCCAGTTTCTGTTACTCACGCTTTGTTTAATTTCGCTATTTGAATTTTCATCGCTTGAATTCTTAAGTTTCTTTTCTTACTAGTCGTGGCACTTTCGATTTGAAGCTCCGTGCTGATTTGATAACTGCTACTGTCTTTTCCTTTTAGCCACCGGTGGATTTTCCCCTCCTTTTAGCTCGGAGACAGAAAAAGCTTTCGTTTCTCTCTATCCTTGTATGTAATTGACTGCCTCAAACTTTGTTTCTTGCTTCTTGCTTTATGATTGCACGATTCCGTCGCAGTAAAGTGCGCTGAGTGTTTGTGATTACTGGCTATTATTGTTTTTGTTTTTATGTATTATATTTAAATTTTGAATATGTTAGAATGGCTTACTTAACATTTATTGCAGGAGATTGCTTTTAGTATCAGCTGCAATGCGTGCACCGGCTTTACTTGCTCAGTGCTTACCTGGCCTTGTACCTCATGATCGTGGAAGTCTCAGCATATCTTCCGTTCCTGAGAAAGATATTCAGCTCCCGTCACCGGCCGTGGAGATTCTCCCTTCCAAGGTACAATTCCACGTTTCTACAATCAGCTGTATCCTATCACCACCACTGAACTCCCTGAAAAATGTTGTAGTTAAAAAGTGTGACGCTGTTTTAGATTTGTCGTGCTTTGCAGGCAGTTCACACTGACAAGGATAATGGGGAGAATATGGATCATTTTAAGGTACATCTTATTATGGTTCGTATTATAGTATTTGTTTTGTGAAGGATGGCTTGACTCCTTAATGCACAATTCTTTATGGCAGATTGGTGCTTCGAAAAAGGTTTTAGATTTTTTGTTGTCTTTTCTGTGTTAAATATCAAGACATTGATGCAAGTTTTATGTCTTGACATTGACATATGAGAGGCATTGGTTTCATAAAGGTTATGCTTCGCTGACTAAATTTGTCTGCTAAGTCATTGAAATAAGATCATTTGGTTATATTTCCATGGTTTATTGTGTGCTTTTCAAGTGTTTTACACGATGGGTTTTCAATATTTTTTAATAGCACCTAATATTTTTCTTTTTTCTCGAAAAATGTCCATTTATTCTTTCTGAAATTTCCTTGTATGACTATTCAGCAAGGTTAAGATAATGTTATTTTTTTGTATCAGTCAGTTTTATAGCTACGCACTGATGCTCTCTTAAACCTCTGACAGGGTTTAGTTAGTGTTGCTGATATTGTTGGGTTCAGTGGCTCGGAGGCAATCTCCTTGAAACCTGACGGTATGCACTTGATGTTTCAGACTTGTATGCATTGGATACATGATTTTGATGTTTTCTTTCGAAGAAGCACTTTCTTCCAATTTCATAAGTCCATAAAAGTAAGATACTTGAGAATTAACACAGCATACATCATTATTATGTTATAATAATTCTTAAACCAAAATATTATTTGGCATGAAAGGAAGGTGACAAATCTTTAAGGTGAGCTTAGTATCATCCTAATAAATTTAACCTAGCCTCTATTAAATCAGAAAAAAAATAATGACAAGATTCGTGCTGAAAAAAATGTCTTTTCAGAGTTATGCCTTTGCTATATACATGTAATTTGTTGCCTCACGAATATGAAGGACTGATGTTATCAAATTTACTCATTTGACTTTGTAGGTTATCTGAAATCCTGGACTAGTTCCATTGATCTTGTTAGTGTTCTTAAGCATGAGATTCGTGACGGGCAACTGACTTTCAGAGGAAAAAGAGTACTTGAGGTATCTTGTTAATGAACATTCTATTGCATACTACTTTGAACTTTATCTTATTCAGTTCTTGCACTTCATTGGTCCTTTCCTCACTTTTCAAATGCTCAAAATGCTATGAAATTCCATTTTTTTCTTCTTCCTTGATCCCTATTTTTTCTAATATGTTTGTTCTCTTCCCCTTGGTCCTTGGTATAAAAAAAGTCATTGTGTTAAAAGCACTGTCATTTATTTCTTATATAAAGGACTGAAGGTATTATTGATTATTCATAATTTACAAATCTCTTTGCTTTCATGTATTTTGCAGCTCAGTTGCAACTATGGACTGCCTGGAATTTTCGCTTGCTTGAAGGTATGCAGTCTACAATTGGGTATCACTTAATCGTTTTTGCTGGTTCATTTGTCACTTGTCTATTATGTATAAGCTGGAAAGAATACATTAGGTAGATTTTTCCCTAAAGCAAAGTCTGTTTGGCAAGCTGTTTATACAATTGATAGACATGGATTGAAATCTAAATTGTGTAGGCAGTGGTTCTTTGTCATTTGATTGCTCGAAATACACCGTCTTCTTGGCGTGATTGCCAAAAGTTTCATTTTTTTTAGGGTAATATTAGTGACAGACAATCAGGTAAATAGCAATACGAGAAATTTGTAGTGCTTTTGGGGAGAATAAATAGCATCGAGTTAACTTTTTACCAGCATATTTAAAGAAATACACTCACGCTTTGCAAATAACACGGTTTGTCCTCCATTTGATTCTTTGTTTAACAGGGAGCTTCTGTGGTGCATTTTCAAGATCAGAGTGCAGAAACTGTAAGATGCACAACCATACCAAATGTCCTTGCTAATCTCAAGCAAGCCCGTGATAGGCAGAGTCGACAGCCTGAATCTCCTCTTACCCCTTCAAGACAGACTCTGGCACCATCGGTTAACTTTTATGCTGGGGACTGGGAAGAATTACCAACCGTGCTGTCTATTGTGAAAAGTGATGGATATGAAGTTATGCCTGGAATGAGTTTGAGTTTTTCTGAAGAAGATTTTATGGAAGGATGTAGCAGCCAAGATGGTAGCATCATTGGTCATGAATCTTACTCAAGACGGTCTAGGAAGCTCTCAGGAAGTCGAGCATGGGAAAGAGGCAGTGAGACGGATCAAGGAGAGGGTGGCTATGATGTTATCTTAATGACAGAGATTCCATACTCCGTTAACTCTCTGAAGAAGCTGTATGCACTTATTAAGAAGGTTTGTTTTCCTATGCTTGGTTGTCTATACTTACTGAAAATCTTGTAAGTGCTTTACTTATTCTGTTGTTCTGGTAAACATCACACATGTGGCATATGTTTATTACACAATTGGCTGATCATCATGTGATTGGATTTGGGTTGTGTCTTCCACCCTCAATTGTTGATTTATTTTTAGCCTCGGGCAGTAGCATATCTATTATGCAGTTGTAACTGTGTCTCTGTCCAGATTTTCGAAGTTTCTCCTTTTCTATTTTTACTGAATTAGAAATATTTAATCGAGTTCCAAATTGTAACCGCGTAACTTTAATTCATCTTTTGTATTTTCCTTTTGATATCAGTGCTTGAGGCCGCCATATGGTGTGGTATATATAGCTCCAACCAAGAGGCACTATGTTGGATTCAGTAATGGAGTGCGGCAACTAAGGAGTCTCGTAGACGAGGAGGGCGTTTTTGGAGCACATTTAGTCAAGGATTTGGCTGATAGGGATATCTGGAAGTTCTTTCACAAGTAAACGAGAATTTGAAAATCAGATACTACGTTGGCAGACATACGATAAAAAATTCCAATGACACCATGCATTTTTATAATATGAATCACAGGCATTCTTTTGTTTTTTAAATCTATAATTTCTCCATTTTTCTTATAGCTTAGTAATAATGGAGGTCTGAATTTGAATTATTAGTTTATGTTTACCGTGATACTGTTTTATTTAATTGAGTAAATCGCACATTAATCCTCGAGATTGCTTGGGTTGAACATTTCAGTCCTTGGTATTTAACAGCTGTAGGTCTTTGATTTTACAAGGTGACATTCATTAGTCTTTTTAAGTGCAAAATGATGGCAGAAAATAAAGTAAAAAAGAAATCTGCTAAGTGATTTGCAATTTTAGAGATTAATATATGATTCTACAATCTCGAGAATTAATGTGGAGATTTACTCCGAATTATTTTGCACACTTATCTCGATGGAAAAGAAATTAAGATAATGGAATTGTAAATCAAACAAACGTTAGTGTATTGAAAAAGTAGTAGTACTGTATGGCATAGCTGGATTTGAGTGAAAAAGTGCGAATTTTACAGAGATAGCACACTGTTACACTCTTTTCTGAATTAGCACAGTAAAAATGTGTTATTTGAATAAATAAAAGTTACGGTGTCCTGAATGAATCAGTAAAAAGAAATTGACACTGTTATTTGTGTGAAAAATTCAAGAAGTGCTTTGTAAATTTAAAGCAAAAGTCAACTGCAAAACGAATACATTAATTCTAAAGATGTTCATTACTAGAGTCCTAAGAAAAAAAGGTAAATTATAAAAACTGTGATATAGGCGTTACTATTATTTTTGTAAGATTTGTCACTTTTGAAAAATTAGTTTATAGATAATTTTATTTGATGAATAAATTATTGACCTTTTACATACTTTTACTGTTAAATTTTTTATATGTATAAAACCTCTTATAATATTGTCGTGTTGGAAAGAAAGTATGTTTTGAAACAAGTGTTATTTCAACTTTAAATAGTAGTTACTTTTCCCCGTTTATATCCCTAATACTCTGTTTTGTATAAAAACAATATTATTTTTATCCTTTTTTTCATAAAACAAATTATGTTTAAGAAAAAATAATTTATTTTAGAATAATTATTTTCTTATATATTTACGAGAGAGTGAAAATATACAGAGCATACCAGAGTTTGCTACACCGTTTTAAATTAAACAAATGTTTATTAATCCATATATGATAAATAATCCTAAACATGAAAAAGAAGAAGTAACAATTTAAAAAGTATTAAAAGGTGTCCTAAAAGTACAGGTTAAAGAATTAAAAGTAGGTTTAATACCTATTTTGGTCCCTCCTTTAGGGGGATTTGTTCAAATTGGTCCCTCTATTTTTCAAAAGTTCACTTAAGTCCTTAATTTCGCAAAAAGTGTTCAATTTGGTCCTTTTGGGTGACGCCGTTAAGTTTCTTAACGGCACAGATGCCAGGTGGACAGTTTGTGAGTACGTGTAATGTTATGCTTTGCTACATGTTTAAAAAATAAAATAAATTATGACGTGGAATATTGAAAATAGGTTTAAATTAGAAATTAAAATAAGGGTTAAATTAGAAATTGGAATTAGGGGTAAAAATTCGAATTAGGGTTAAATTAGTTTGGGGTAAAAATCTTGATTGTGATTGGGAAAAAGAGAAATTGAGAAATTGGCACCACCAAGGTTTCGTCGTCGTCCATGGTCTTCATCGTCGTCGTCCATCGTCTTCATCAGCGGTGTAGGAGTTGATTTCGTCGTCGTCCATCGTCTTCGCAAGGTTCGCAAGTTTCGTGGTGTGGTTCACAAGGTTCGCAAGGTTCGCAAGGTTCGTGGTTTTGTTACTTACTCATTTGAATATTAAATGTTTGTGGTGTGGATGATTAAAATATGATTATGTTTGTGTTATTGATGCTTAAGATATGATTGTGTTTGTCCTGTTCATGGTTAAAATAGCATTTCATTTTTGTCGTTTTCGTTGTTCAATGGGTCCCCTGTTGGGTGTTGAAATTGGTCCCCTGTTGTGTGTTGAAAGTGGTCCCTGTTTGTTGTTAATTTGGTCCCATGGGTCTTAATTTATGAAAGTGGTCCCCCTTTTCATTTGCAGGATAGGGTTTGGGATGGGTGAAGAGAGGTTTAAGGTCGTGGTCCACCACGGTGGGACCTTAGTAAAGGACGTGTGTCCCTTTCAGTATATAGGTGGGCATATATCATGTTGGGACATTGACCCCGACACATGGAGTTATTTTGGAGTTGTTGCTTCAATGAAAGAAATGGGTTACATGGAAGTAGAGGAGTTAGTTTACAGCATTGATAATATTTTGCATGGCCTGTGTGACGACAGTGGAGCTATGAATATGATGCAAGTAGCTAGATGTTTGGGGGAAGTGCACTTATTTGTCGTGCATAAAGTTAGTGAACCAGAGGTTGTCGAAATTGAGAAGGAGAAAGAGAATGACATCCTTTACCTTTGCCAAGGGCCTGCAGAGAGTGGTGGGGGTAATGGGTCTGACGCAGTTGAGGTGGACAAAGTTGGTCCAGTTGATGTTGATGAAGTTGGTTCAGTTGAGGTCCATGAAGTGGGTGCAGTTGAGGTTGATGAAGTGGAGGTGGAGGTGGAGGCAGTGGAGGAAGTGGAGGAAGTGGAGGTGGAAGGGGAGGCAGCGAAGGCAGTTGAGGTGGAGGTGGAGGCAGTGGAGGAAGTTGAGGTGGAGGTGGAGGCAGTGGGTGCAGTGGAGGCTGAGGAAATGGGTGCAGTGGACGTTGAGGAGGAAGTAGAAAACAGTTGTGAGGAGGAAGTTGAAGTGGATTCTTGGGTAGAAAACACTAGTGAGGTTAGTGGTGAAGATGACATGGTGGAAGATATTGGAAGGGGGTTGTCCGATGATGATTGGGAGTCAGAACAGTTGTTAACTCCAGAAGGTAGTGAAGGTAGTGGTAGTGAGGAGGATGACAATGCTACCAAACCAAGTGCATGTCCGTTTCCTAAATTTGGAAAGCAAAAGTCAATGGTAGACTACAAATGGGAAGTTGGGACAATTTTTAATGATAAAGAGGATTTTAAGGAAGCAATTAGAAACTATGCTGTTCATACTGGGAGGGATCTTAAGTTCGTAAAGAATGATAAGCGTAGGGTTCGGGTGAGATGCATGGGGGCTCAAANAAAGTGTCCATGGGTAGCTTACTTAGGATATTTGGCATCAAGAAAGATTTGGCAATTAAGGAAGGTTGTTGATACCCATGCTTGCAGCAGACAACTAAACATAAAAATGATGAATAGTAAATGGTTGAGTCATGAAGTAGATAAGGTGTTGCATGAAAATCCAACTATAAAGGTACAAGATATACGTAACAAAGCACTTAGGAAATGGAACACCAAGGTCTCAATTTCCAAAGCAAGAAGGGCCAAGTTAATGGCAACAAATGAACGTGAGGGAGACTTTAAAGAGCAATTTCGAAGGATTCATGACTATGGACATGAGGTCTTGAGAAGTAACCCAGGTTCAACTGTCCAGATTAAAGTGAACAGTGATAATGGTGAGGCCATTTTCGAAAGAATTTATGTATGTTTAGATGGTTGTTTTTTGAAAGGCATATATAAGGGAGAGTTGCTAACAGCAGTTGGTAGGGACCCAAATGACCAAATGCTTCCCATAGCATACGCAGTAGTTGAAGTTGAAAATAAAGATAGTTGGAGTTGGTTTTTGCAATTATTGATTGAAGACCTTGGTGGTAATGAAATATGTGGAGCATGCACGTGGATGTCTGACCAACAAAAGGTACATGCACTCCTTATAAATTTTCCTTTTTTTGCAGTTTATGGCTATTCATGTATGTATGTTTCATTATAATTGGTGTTGTTGTTAGGGGTTGGTTCATGCTGTTGAAGCACTTTTGCCTAAGGCACCACAAAGATTCTGTATAAGGCACATGTATGCTAACTTTAGGAAGCAATTCAGTGGTCAAGTATTGAAGAATTTGATGTGGAGTGCTGCAACAAGCACGTACCCCCAGGCTTNGGAGAGAGAGATGCTGAAGATGAGAGCAGTGAATGAGGAAGCGTATAAATACCTCATAGGTATTCCACCAAGGTACGTATGCTAATTACCTCATCCCTATGACATGCACATTGTAATACGTCATGTATGATGACCCACTTTCTTCCTTCTTCTGGTCTAGATATTGGTCAAGATCTAGATTCACAT